>NC_092204.1:23585434-23596243 GCF_043381705.1 Parasteatoda tepidariorum
TATATATATATATATATATATATATTCGTAACTTAAACAATAATTTATGACCCGAAAATGTTCGCAATTTGACGTTATTTTTACAAATATGTGTTAATTTAAATATGTATTATTTTAAATTTATAGTAAAGACACCGAAACGTCTAGTGAGTAAAAAGTTACACTAAGTCCGGGTATAATAGAACTTAGCAGATATGCTTTAACTTGCAGCATATATTAAGAAAACAATGCTTAAATATTTTGCCGTCTAGCCGAAAAAGCAATGCAAATGCTTCACGATTCATTCCGGGAAAAGTAGCTTGAGAATTTATTTACTATTCCTAATGCTATGAGCACTAAAATAGAATTTTTAAAAAAATGATGAAACAACATTTTTCATATTTTTTTTGAAAATATGAAGCTTACCATATAGAGATACCAAACATACAAAAATATCAATTTCGAATTTTTTATCGCTTAGACTGATTTTTCAATTGCATGGCAGTATTCTTATATTCTGCATTTTTATCATACTAGGAGTATCTGTCCCCTGTTCGCTTCGGTCAGTGACTCATTCACCATTTTTCGCCTTCTTTTTTCCACTTCACTATTTTCCACAAAACGCTAGCTATTTTGTTTTCAAAATATGCAATTATTTTAGCTTCATATAAAGACATTATTGTTAAATGTTAAGCTCTATGTTACAGATAATTACCTAGATTTGAAAAATAATCATCTAACCTGTAAAACCTAAGTAAACTGACGAGAACAAATTGCGTGACTCAAAAAGCAGAAAAAATTGAAATAATTTTACTCGTTGACGAGACTTATAATAATTGCAATAGACAATGGTTTTTATCTCTCTTTATTAATATGTTTCATTTTTGGAAATTTCCATAAAACTGTTAAGATTTGAATCTGGCAGCATTTAATCGTTACGACTTTTGATTGACATCTACCAACACTTCCTAGACGTAGGAAGGCCTCAGGACGGATCAATTTAGTAGTCCGATGTGACGAAGTTAACTGCGCCGTTGATGAAAAATAAGAAAGATGTCATTATGTTCGGGGTACTAAGCTGCGCAGTGGTTGAAAATACGATATATGTCATTACGTTTGGACTACTAAAGGATATTAATGGTAACCCGCGCAGAGGCCTACTCTTTTCCAGGAGGTGTTGCATCTACTCGAGATAGAGCTTATGAAATTAAGAAATAAAGATCTCATAAGGGAAGGGAAAAATAAATTTTCTTCACCAATGGATAAATAGTTAATAATTAAATGAATGAAAATCTGAAATAAATTTAAGAAAAACTAAAACGCACTGAAATTTCCTATGACTTTCGAACAAGTTAAAATTCGCAGACAAAATTCTGGTTCAAAAATGAGAAATGTTTTTCAAGCAAGTCAAATATTAACTCCATAAATGCATTTCAGCAGGTTACAGATCAAAAAAACATAGTATTTTTTTTCTGAAATTTAAGCAGTTAATAGTTCTGGAGCTAGCTGTTAAATCTTATTCTTTTTTAATCTGTAATACTTCATGTACTTTTTTCTGAATATCCTCCAGATGTTAGGTTTTTAAGACTTATATTTTGTGGGCAACAAAACGAAATATAGCGTAAAGTAGAATACCCAAAGCAGCGATGACGACAGCAGTCCTAAATATTTCTTCATATAGAGATATTTACTCATTGCTATCTCAAAATTGTATATGCATTGTTAAAAAAATGTTGAAGTAAGGATTGCGAGAAATTTGTCTTCGTGTAGGACATTTTGATTGCACTAACTCTCATTTGGGTTACATGGAAAGGATAAACCACGAAAACCTTCCACAGTTAGCTTGACGACAAGGGGACTCTAGCCCATGATCCGTCTACCATTGAGGATATTCTGCGTTAACGCTGTGGACGGGGCAATCCAGATGCGGAATTTGTTTCAACCAGCCGTCGCAAGAAATCTAGTCCTAGTTACCCGATTTTTTTTGAGGGGGGGGGGGCGGCAAACATAATATATATATTAAATTCTAAAAAAATCGAAAGTTAATTTTTTTTTTTCAAATTAATGACTGATACACTTGAATCAGATTACCTGACCCTGAGCGTAAATTTCTTATTCATTTAATTTAATAATAATTAAGGGTGGGGAGGGGGGATGAATTATAGCTAAAAGCTAGGTCTAAATATGATGAAAAACAAATATTTCTTGTGAATGAAATCTAAAATATCAGTAAATAAAAAAGGAAAAACAAGTATTATTCAAAAAAATATATGTGCAAGAAAAATAATTACAATATTTACAAATAACTACGAATTAGAGGGTGACTCCTAACGCACTCCTTCACCTCCACCGCTATCCGGGCTTTGCCTTTTTATGTCTTAATTATTAAGTAAGGTTGCTGTTTCTAGTTTAAAAAAAATAAAAATTTGGATAGATTATAGTTTATTTTTCTTGCCTGGATGATTCGGAATGTGAAAATGCATGGTTATATTCCTTCAGTTTTTTCTTAATATTTATTTATTTATTCATTTGATATTTATTTGTTACCCATTTATTCATTTTAACCCTTCAATCCTATTATTAATAAATAAAAAAATAGTGCAATAACATAGTTTGCTCATAAAAAAAAATTGTATATTTAATGAAAACAAAACAAATGTAAGTAACAACTACTTAAAAGGAAAGACTTCAAAGAATATTGTATGATATATATATATATATAAATATATCTATATCTATCTATCTATCTATATATATATATATATATACGTAAGAATTCTTTCTTTCCCCGGCTACTTTTACTCTGATATAAAGCCATAAGGTGGGGATTATCGTATAACATTTCAATCTTTATCGCCTTTTGGAGAAAAAATATGAAGCCTCGCAGGAAATAACACGTGAAAAATAAGCCTAAAGTGATGCGGCATTAGGAATTTTGCAGAGACTGTCATATATAATAAGCACAGCTGATAGTAAATGTTGTGTGTTATGCCCTTAAGGTTAGGATTTTCTTATTATTGATGCGAATCCTGAGTTATCCTGAAATGGAGGAATTCTGATAGCTTCTATAAAATAATGCATTTTTTCTGTAATATAAGACAATATATTAAATAACATGTCTAGATTTCTGTCCATTTATACTGGATAGCTGTGATTTGTTTAAAGTAAAAATGTACATTAAATGTTTCCAGGAATTTTTTTTTACGTAAACTGTTTAAATATGTTATACAAATAAGAGTGTTCGGGTAACAAAATCTTAAAAACTAAAAGATACATTTTATTTAATTATCATTTTAAAAAAATGATACTTTTTATGATGTAAAATATTGTTGTCTACATTTAAACAATAGTAGTTTTAAATAAATAATACCAAGAAACTGTAGCTGTAAGATTACCTGATTAAAACTTGTATTGATTAGGTGAAAAAAAAATACTGAAAAATCCTCAATAACCATGAGAAGAAAAAGATTAAAATCAGAACAAAGAAACCACAGTGACCGAGAGGGGCAAATGAGAGTAAAATGAATTTCAACGCGTTATAAAAAAGTGGCGAGGAACTAAGCTCGTTAAAAAAGAAAGTATGTTTTATGTTTCTAATAACCTTTATGTCTGTCAAGTCTTGAAAATGAGCAGCTGTTGTTAAACGGTCGAAATATGTCGACTGTTATTTCCTATTTATACATATTTTTGGAGCGAATAAAGATTTAAATCAAGTAATAATAGTTTTATCAAAATCAGGCGTGACTTACTTCATTTATCCACCCAATGGAGAAACCAAAATAAATATTCTTTATTTTATGTTTCTACTTATAAAACTGTATTAGGTATTAAAATAATTGCCCCTCTTCGAAGGAATAACGGGTTGCTTATTTTAGCTTTAGAAATAAATCATAGCAATACAGATTGCAAAATAATTAGAACCAATCACATTACAACAAAACAAAACTCATAAGTTTAGAAAGAAAATTATTTGTAAAAAATAATATTCAATATAAAGGGTCACAAAGAAATATTCATTATCTATGTGAAATTGATGAAACGCTAATGGGGTTAAAAACATCAAAACCAAGTTTATTGCTGGTGGAAATTTGAAGGTTTTTCGAACAACTGCATTTCAGCTACACTCTGTTTCTGACAATCAAACCTGTCTTGACTTATTCAATATCTTCTGCCCCCACCCAGAAGTGATTCACTAGATTTCATAAACGTTTTTGTTTTTTTTTTCCTCTTAAATATCAAATATTTGTCACCCCTATCGTGCAAATTTATATATTTTTTATTTTATTTTTTGATAAAGATTCCGATAATTTATTTTAAGGGTATGAATTATTTTTTTTCAATTTTCTTACAATATTTTTCAATATGCATTTAAATGTAGTCAGACGACAACGAGAACTCTTTGCTGTCGTGAATTTACCACCCTTTCATTCAAATTGCAATCAATAAACTTGCCTCATAAACATCATCAAAATCAAAAAATTTGCCTCATAAACGGCAATATTTTTTTAGGCTTCAAAGCTCAAATTTTCGGCAGTGATATCGGTCAAATCTTCACAGTCTTTAAACTGTACTCTTTTTTCATTCTTATTTTTAGCTGGGTAGTGGCGTGTTCTAAAACCCATTCATTGGCAGAGCATGCTCTTTTTTAGAACGCTTTTTTGAAGTATTCATTCAATTCAATTTTTCATTGGAAAACGTGCATTCATAACATATATCATTGAACTTAATGAAACTTTATTTCCATGTACCTTAGTAACAAAATAATTAATTAACTCCAAAAAAAAAACTCTTATTGGACTAATATTCACGAATTTTTCTCAATAAGAGTTCAAAAAGCCGCTATTTTCCAATATTGGGCCTACATAGAATTGCCTGTTGCACCAGATATTTTACAGCCACTTCACAACCAATATCGGACCTATATAGGACTTCTAGATTCCAACGATATTTTATATTTATTATTATTCCAATATGACCTTCAAGCGGAGGTGGATGCAGACCACCTTCGTCTTTGCCCGGCACTAAAGGACATCTCTTTGCGTGATCGTTACTGGCGCGCATGAGACTTATTGGACTCATAGACTTTTCTTGCCACGTTTGTTTTTGCTTGTGTTTATTTATATTGTTGTTCCTCCCTCTGTGGTGAGTGGTCTTTTGTAACCTTGACCATTGGAAATAAAAAAATATTCCAATATAAGCACTATATTGTCAATATATAGGCCGATATTGGCCCTAAAAAAACCAATATTAAAAACTCTGGACATCCCACTATTGGTCCCTAAGTGCATGTTCATATAGGACCCACCCATATTGAGCCAATATTGTGCCCATCTGGGGTATGGTAAAATTATTGCTGGGGTAGTTTATTTAACTAGTGTTGTATATTTTATTGCATTGTTTTATAATGCTTCTTAGTAGAAATATATTTAAAATAATAGTTTTCTGCGAATCAAAGTGTTATATTAGTTTATTTGACTTAGCAATTCTACTATAATCATGAAAACGAAATAAAAAAAAATTAAGAAGAGAAACAAAGCAGCAGGGGCTGAAGATGCTTTTAAAAAAATATCATTCATCTACAGCTTTAAGTCGGAGTAAAATATTTTTTACTTATATAACTCGTTGAAGAAAAGATTTTTTTATTCCCGTTCGAACCTTTTGTTTGTACAAGAAAGTTAATGGAAGTAATTTATTTTCACTGACATCCCTGCGTAAGAGAGTACTTCAAAGTGCTTTAGGTACTTCAAAGTTTTAGTTGTTCTAGTAAAAGAAAACAAAAACTTTTATTTTGTCAACATAAAGAAAAAGAAGTAGAATCGCCTCAAAAAGAATTTCAGAATTTCATGTGCCTCAAAATTACCACTAGTTCAGTTACAAATAAAAATATAAACTCCAAATATATATTTAAAATGTTTGCTCCTTAAATGTCCGAATCTCGTCCTGTTTTTTTCTTCTTTGTATTAAAATATCCAATTTTAACTTATTTTCTCATATATTCGTTTTCAAATTTGCTCTGCATTTTCATATTTTTTTAGAGAATGAACAATGTACTGTCATATTTATGAATAGTATATGCTATACATTAAATAAGATAAATATGTATATATCTTTGTGGCAAAAAAGCGGGAAAACAAAACACTCTTTTATATTTTTAAAATCAAATATGTTAGTCAATGTAAGAGGTTAGTTGAATAAATGTATAAAATTAACTAGGTTTTTTTATAAAAATTATTTCTACAAATTTTTTTCTTTTGCTTTATTATTCAAGTCAAACTTGTATTCATTTCCAATTCGGAAAACAAAATACAATTTGCATTAAAAAAAAACATAGAATAAAATGTCAGTAATTATCCTTTGTAAATTCAATTCTTACTTTTCGACACCAATACTTGTTACTTTTTTATCTGAAATTTTTCATAATTAGGTATCTAGATAAAGTTTTTTATTGTCATTAAATTATGAAATTGTTGTCGTAAAATAAGTTATAAAGCTAAATTAATGAAATTTATACAAAAATTCAACGCCTTTTTATACAATGAAATTAAGTATTAACATAATTTTTACAATGAAAATGACAAATTTTATTATTTATTTACGAATCTTTTTAAAATATTATTCGGAATAATTTTGTAGGCCTATAAAATCAAATAAATTTTTTGTCTGCTTTAACATTGGGACATATAAATGCTGCATAATTTGGTAAGATGAGAAAAAAAATATGGTTAAAACTACTAGGTTGTGGTAAAATTTACTGTGTTTCTATCTTCTTGGAAACACCAAAAAAAACATGGTATTTTTTACCGTACAGTTTGGTATTGTATTTAAAATTGACAATAAAATATTGTGTTGTTGTTTGCTGTTGTCCAAGCTGTTTTGTAGACAATGTAACAAAAATATGGTAATTTTAACCTCAAGTGGTAATTTTAACAGTAATATTATTGTTTCGGAAGACGCAAAAATTTTCAGTTTGCGTCATCCGTAACCTGTATTTTATTTATTAAATGCTTCCGGACTTTGTTTGTCGTTGCTTATCGCATTTTTTTCTCTCTTTAAGTTATAACTTAATATCAACCTACATTTTAAACTGTAAAAAAGTGCCCTTGTAAGCCAGGTCAAACTAAATCAGTAGATTAACTGTTATGCATAAGGGCTTAACTGTAACTCAGCACATTTTTTTTTCGTCATTGAAAAATTACATTAGAATAAGAAATAATTCACTGTTATCTATCTCCTATAAATCATTTAAATAAACCACCATTTTAAGTAAACAATAGAAGTGCGAACAGATTAGTACCATCAATTTGGTAAGAGTCACAGACATCAAAATGTTAAAGTAACCAAATAAATGGTAGAATGAGTGAGAGTTCTGAAAAATGTTTCGGTAAATTCATCGTTATGCTTTAGAGCATACCATTTATTTGGTTAAACTTACTGTTCAGTTTTTTATTTGTCACTAAATCTATGGTAAAAAGAATATAATTTTAAAAACCAGAATTCCCCGTGAACAGTTACAATTGCTAACCGTAAAATTAATAATTGAATGGTTTAAATATCATATATTTTGGTTTAATAACCTGGATCATGATTTCTTTTACCGGGAAATGTCTTTACCATAGAAGTAGGATAATTTTGCCAGATTTTATTTTCTCCGAGAACTTTAGGTAAATGTTTACTAACTAATCCTAGATTACTTAACTTGTATCAGCGTCAATGTGAGACAACTAATCATTAGTCTCAGAAACTGGGAATTAAAAATAAATCCGTTGTAACATTGTTTTAAAAATCTATTTTAAATAATTTAGCAAAATGGGAAAATATTCTGATAATTTTTGAAAGAAAAAAAAAGAATTAAAAATTAATTTCAGTCTTGAATTTTATTAAAGTGTTTTGATAACAACACGAATTCAGAAAACTGGCTGTGGGTGGCAGTCTATTTGGCGAATGTGTACAAAGTTTTCGAAAAATATCTTGCCAAAATTTAAATATGGTTTTAAGGCAATGAATATAACTCTGCGTAAAGGTGGTAGAGAGTGCTGTCTGGTTAAAATTAAACAAGCCAGCAATGCGGAAGCTGCCGTTAGTCAGCGACAGGCCATCAAACTTCCCAACATGGATTTTTCTTAGCGTATGCACCGCATGGTGCATGTATAGGTGATTGGGCTGGTCACCGTACATCATTACTTCGAAGATCTGAAATACAACATGTTTCGACCAAACGGCTGGCGTTTGTGCTTCAGATCTTTCCGAGACATCTTTTTCCAGCTGGATGGAGCACCAGCACACTTTTGCTGTGTTCCCGACAACACTTGAATGCACAACTTTATTGACACCACTGCATTAGTTGAGCTAGCTGGAATATTCCCCGGCACGCCATCAGCTCTGTTCTGTTTGGTGTCCATCTTTGAAGTCATTTCAAAAGCTTCATATACGATAACCTTGTTCTATACAACCTCGATCTCGTCCCAAGATCCGTTGCTGATACCGTAGTTGTACGGAACTCGTGTTTTTGCTATTGTTGGTTGTCCAGTGCTACGGTGTTGTGAAGCTGGTAAAAATGTGAGAGATATTATTTTACAACGTAAAAAATATTAATTTCCAAGAAATGTTACTAAAGAGATGTAATGTTGTGACATTCTTTTTAAATATTAAAATTTTTTATGTTATATAGTGGGTTTGTTATGATAAATTTGATGTGATAAATTGATCTGATAAATTTGATTATACTGTGTTTCAATTATTTATTTATTTTTTTATTTATTAATTATTTCCTTGCAGTGTTGCGACATGCGTTTTTCATAGTCTACTGGTAACATTTTTTAAATGTTAATTTATGCCTTATGTTAGTTGCATGGTAGCTATGATAAACATATTGGTTGATTTTTGTTCTATTACCATATTAAGATATTTTTACTGGATTTCTTTCAAAGTAAACATTAACTTTACAATTTTTGACATTGAAAACATTGAAAAAAAGTATGTTCAAAAATACCAAAGAATTGTTAAATTTACCGTGTTTCTGGCTCTATGGAAACATCAAAAGCATATTAGTAATGACTTTGGTTGAAAAAAAGTATAAAATATCGTGTTAAGTGATAAAATTTAATAAATTTGACAAAATATTATAACTTTCATAATTTTTTAGAGTATGCCATAAAAAAAAACATTCATTTAGTTAAATTTTATTTTTAGTTTCGTATTTTGTACTAAATGTTTGGTAATAAGAGCTTTAATTTTAAAAATCAGAATTTCCGGCAAACCGTTAAAATATAAACTGGAAAACAACTCACTTAGTGGCTCCTAAATACCATATATTCTAGTTCTATCATCAAAATTACGTTTTGCTTTTAACAGGAAGGTCATTATTATACAATACTGTAATTATGCCAGAATTTCACATTTTTAATTAAACTTTTTAAAACAGCTTTAAACAAAATAAGTGGAACTTTCCGTATGAAATTTCCTCCATAACACATACAAATCAATTTTTTGAATCAAAAATTAGATTTCAAATTTATTTGCCGCTACTTGATGACATTTTTAAGAAATAATTAGTTAAATAAAAGAGATAAAGACAAGAAACGCTGATTTTAGAAGTTTTGTTTTCTGGTTAGAAACAATTTTTACTTATCATACATCATTCCATAAAACCTAATTTCAAAAACGTTTAATTAAAATAAAATAAAAATTATAATAATAATATTAAAAATAATAGAAATTTTCTTTCATTTTCTTAAGACTGAAAACAGTTACAAATTTAAAAGTCTTTATTATTTTCTTGATTGCTGAAATGAAGCTGGAGAAATTGTTTTAAATTAAGTATCACTTCATTGAAAAGAAAATTAATTCCTCAATAATGGCGCCGGCATATAAATATAATTTCTTATACCGTCTTCTTAATATCATTAGTTTCAGTTTATTGCAGCTTTAATAAATGAAGATTTAATTAGTTTAACGCTGTCGACGTCATATTTTATTAAAACTCCGAGTTTATTTTCTCTAAGATTTTCACTAATTAAACTGTCTTCTTTATATTGAAAAGAAATGGATTTTGTGTATGCGAAACGCGGGTAATTGGAAATTCATAATTATTTTAAATCGTTTCTAAGATTTAATTCTGAAAAACCGAGATATATTTATTACTTAATTTTGTTGATAACTATTGTCTTACGCTTTATGAAATATCTTAACTGTTATAAATTAAAATTTACTTGAAAAAATTAATAAATAGTTTTAATATTTGTTCTAACTTGTTTAAAATTGTATTATAATGTATGTATTTCTTACAATTGTCCAAGCTGCCCTTGGAGACTAGCTGCTCTGCCTTTTTATATCAGTAGAATTTCAATTACTTCAAGATTTAAAATAGCACAGTCAATAATCAAGACAAAATATAACTATAATAAATTCATATTGTTCAAGGGAGAGTGGATTTAATTTTTGACACCTACATGTTCATATGGTATCATGCGTATCGTGGTAAAATTGTTCAGTACAATATATGTAATCATAAAAGAAATCAAACAGCCATACTAATAATCTCAATAGGGCTTTTGATGGATAATAAATATAAATAAAAATATGCATATAATTTTCTATTACTAACAACTCGAGCCAATGAATTTAGTTTGAAAGAGTTTTCTTCTCCAAGTTTTCGTTTTTAACTTTATAAAAGAATTGAAAAAAATGCCGTTTGGAAGAATAAACGAATTCATGTTTAACATTAAAACATTAAAACTGAAGGGGAAATATAATATTTCTTCTATTTTCTGCATATTTACAGTACGATTCAGTTGTGCACGTAAATTATAAGTTCAGAGAGCATAATATATA
>NC_092204.1:23597246-23692695 GCF_043381705.1 Parasteatoda tepidariorum
TATATATATAAACTATATATATAAACTATATATATAAACTTTAAAAGTCTCCAAATACATAAATAAATGGGGAATTGCAGAAATATATTTTTACGTTTATTTATTATATAGAGACAAAAATAAGAAGATAAGTTATTAAAGAATGCATTATGCATTTTTCTAATAGTCATGTTTCTTGCACACAAATTATTACGAGTTTTATCAATATTATGTTATCAATAATTTTCACAGGACATAAAAATTACAAACAAAGTTACCCGGTTTAACGTAATCATAGTATCTTTCTGAGGAAAAAAAATTATCCTGTCACGGGGTATGACATTAATTGGACCATCAGAAAAATTAAATATGCAACAAATATTTCGGTCAATTCTTAAATTTTTAACGAACGTTAAAATGAACATCGTTAATTCAACTTTAAAGCAGATAAAAAATCAATTATCCCTCTCCTATGGAAAGAGGTTTAGAAGTAGCATACGACTGAAACTTAATTGAAAACAAGCATGGCCCTTCTGGCGGCTCTATAAGATCGAAATGCCTTCCGAGAGAAAGTTGAGCTCACTATTGCGCCTAGTAGTACGTGCTTCAGTAAAATGTAATGTTATGAATTTATGTACATAATATCGTTTAATGAATTAAAATTGAGCATAAACTATGGTTCTTTCTATGTGGCTTTTTGTTGCATGGACTTTTCGATACTTGAACTATTTTTTTTTAAAGTTCAAATATATTTTTTCATGGTTCAAACAAAGAACAGGCAAACCCCGATATAATGAACATGGTTTATAGTGAACTCCCGGATACAGTGAATGAAATGTCAGCTCTCGTGCCTTGCTGCACACGTATAATGTTATTTTTTGTGGACATAATAAACCATAGAAAGAGAGGAAGTTAGATATTATGAACTTTTTTCTGTCATCGAGTGATTTATTTCCTAGATTTTTTTGCAATAATTTGAAATTTCTACTTCAACATAAATACATATACCGATTTTTGAAACTATCTACAGCATGGAATGTAGCAATAAGCATTTTTCTTGTTCGCTTCTTTATTGAATAGCATTACTGAATTGGTTTAGCATTCAAAGAAGCCGCAATCTTTCAGTATCTGGAAAAATGATTGAAGTCAAAGGCAATGAATTTGCTAAGCAACTTAGTGAGATTACTTTTATGTGCTCGAATGGATGGTCAAACAGGTTTAAAAGTCTGAATAACATAAATTCCGAAAAAAATTATCGGAGAGTCGGGAAGTGTTCCTATATCTGATGTTGAGGATTGCGAATCAGCTGAAGATCACAACTTTTTTTTGTACGCATTGTGAAGAGTAATAAAAAATAAAAGTTAACACATTTTTGTTTCTACGTACTATTTTTCAGTAATTTTTGTATTTAATTCCATTTAAATAATGCCGTGTAATGAAAAGGGGGGAATTTGGAACCTTTAGTTAAAATTGTTTGCGGAACGAATATAGTGAAGTCCCGGTTATAGTGACCGAAATTTTGAACTCTTGAATTTTCACTATACAGGGGTTTGAGGGTATATACATATTTGTATTGACTTCTGTCTATCAGAACAGTGATTGTGTTGGTTTACTTTACTTTTTTGAGTAAATTTTATTACAACCTATCCTCAACACAAGTATCAAACACAAATAGTAATTAATTTATAAATTTAATGTGAAAATTTATATATTTGAAATCAATAACATCTTCTCTTTACATGCCTAGTGACAAAGAAGGATCCCAGTTTTGTTCTCCACTCTCCCCTGTTAGTCGCTCTTGCTTATTGTCAACTGGTTGCTTAAAGTTTATTCTACTCTCTTCCTTTCCCCTCTTCCTCCTGAGCCACATTAGTTTTAGGCTTCTTCTTCATCGGTTTTTCTCTATTGCCCGTTGAAGAGACACTATAAATTCTATATCCGCCCTTTCTTAATATAAGGTTGTTAAAGCGCCATCTTCGAAATCTAATTTCTTCATCTCTGGGATATATTTTTGTTTTCTGTTTTAGCATTTCATTGATAATAAAGATAAGTAAAAAATAATTCATAATATTTCTCAAATATTTATTTTCGAAACCTTTCTTTTTAAAATTTTTTCTGCTATGAGTTTCCATGTTTCCGATCCATACAATAGAACTGATCTTATTAATGATTTCTACAAATTTAATTACACTCTTAAAGTCATATTTGAGCTCTTCCATAGTTTGTTTAAAGGTTTGAATCAATTGCGAGGATTTACAGTTCCATTTTGAATATAAACATAGGCTCCACTTTGGATTCTTATAGTTACATCCAAATATAAAATTTGCTCAATATTTCGCATTCAAACCTTCTTTGTGAATATTGAGACCTTCACTGGGTAATTGTAAATTATCTTTCCACTACTTTTCTTAACAATATGGTTTAATTAAGGAGTTTGATCTCTATTCTAGGCTACTCACACATTTTTCACACAATTTTCTTTTGTCACCCCTATTCATTTCTATAAACTATTCCATACAGAACTTTTCATCACATAGAGCAGTTGTTCTGATTTTGAACGGTTTCTTAGGAGCTTAAGTCTCTTTCTTTTTCAATTTCATTCCAGGCGTCAGCCGTGAGCAGTGCATTACTGTTTTTACTTTTTCTTTTTTACCAATTACATCGTGTATTTAAAATGTCTTTATAAATTTTACCAACTTTTGTTAAACAGTTATAAGATTGGACATTGCTCTAAATGTCTAGTGCTGCATTTTTTTAAAACTTAAAACAAAATCTATCTCTTATATCTTTAACTTTGAATTTTTCAGTACCATAACTAATATTTCAATATTAACCATAACTAAGTTTTCAAATTGGTCTCTTGTTTCTTAAACTTTAAATTTTGACTTTACCGTGAGCAAATAATTATATGATCCAATATCAGCTCCCTTTTTTGCTTTAACCTCAAGCATCGACCTCGAAAAGTTTCAATTTATAACCGAATAATCAATAGTAATATGATACGGAGATAATCAAGCATGTTTGTATATAGCTTTATGCTTGAACACGCTTTCTCATATGAATAAATTACGCATCTCGAAAAAAGCAATGAAAAACTGACCATTTTCATTTCTTAGACCATTTGCCTCGTTTCGCAAGCATTTATTCACATTTCTTGCCTAATTTCGCATTTTATCCGGGGTTCGAATTCCACTATGCGTTAGGGTATAGTTTATTTCGCTGTTCCATTTAACCTTGTTTTGCTTTGCTACCTATATGGTGCCTACGATAAATTGATCCTTAGAAAAGTTAGATATAATAGACATTACGATAATTTTTTAAAGGGTTATTTGACAAAATATTTCTTTAATTTTGACAAAATTTATTTCTTGGCGAAGTGATGACAGTTATTTCATCTTGAGGAAATCTCAGCTTGGACTTATTAAAAATTAGTGTCATCAAAAACGAAGAAAGTTTCGCAATATTTGAGTATCCACTTTTTTACAGCGTACATTAATAGATCAGTGATGAAATTAATCAAAAATAACGCTATTTATTATACAATATCTTTAAACTTTTATAACTATTTTGCCAAATATAATATTTTACCAATGCTAGATCCAATATTTTATTATAAGTTAACAATTAAAATATATCAAATTTTATTCATTTTGAAACTAAGTCATATATTTATGTTATCTATCCCAAAGCCTCTTATGTAGCTACATTTAACTATATTAAGTGAACAAATGTAATATTAATAGATAAATCCCTTAAAAATAATTCGATATTTTAGCACTTAACGATTAAATTGATATTGCATGTCATTATAGGAAATTCAAGATAACATTTGAGAGTACTTACCATAAACGGCTCATTAAAATAGCTTGGAATGAATATAGTTTCTAGAGTCGATAAAACGATTACAAGAGTATTATTTAGAATGAAAAATACATTAAATGTTTTCCATTTACTAAGATATATTTTCGATTACAACCTATCAAAATAATTTAAATTTTCAAAATACCTATTACGTATTTTAAAGCTTTGCAGGTATATTTTGTGTGCTTAGAAATATAAGCATCATTACGTGTTATTAAATATACTTTTATATTAGTTTGTTGTAGAAATAATTGAAAGTAAATTTTATTTTTAAGATATTAAATCTGATGAATACAAATATATTACTTGCATTATGTGCTAGAATTAGAGAACTGATTTATAAAATATTATAAAAGAAACTAGTTTATCACCATGTTTAAGCTAATAAAACAATTTTGACTCGAAAGTTTTATAATAATGATTATATAAAATATAATTTTATTTATAATAGTTTAGAGACTCAAGAGTTAAAATCATTTTGAAATGCTTCATAAATTTCTGAATGATAATTTAATCAATATCGTATTTTCTTCATTGTGAGAAAAATTTGTGAAAGTATTACCTTAAAAATTAACCTTTCTAATACATAAAATTTTACAGCAAACAGTTTTAAACTTGTATCGAATAATTTGAGCATAGAGCTATATTTGTCGCAAAAGACTATACGTCCCCAGTACGCATCATTCCAGCCTGATCTGTTCGAAATTACTGTTTGAATACGAAATTTCAAAGCAATCGGATAATTGCTTCCTGGTGCGTCGATTTTTTTGTTATAAAGTGTATTTAAGTGCTGCTTCATGCCATTAGATTTACCAAAATTCAAGTTAGAAGTTTAACTCACTGAAGAAAAGATTAATTATACATATATCACTTAAAATCACTTAACAGTATCACTTAAAATGCGATATTAAGAATTGGTCATACATTCTCCTGGCTTAATAGATAACTTTATTTCATTAGTTCTTGTTGAAAATCCTGTTATTAAGTTCATTGACACAAGCTTTCAAAGCGTAAATATCAATATGAGAAACACTTGGTCTCATATACATTTCAAAGTACCATTTCCTTACTTCATCACCATACATCATTATTAACGTTGATTTTACTTGTGATAACATAACATATCAAATATAAGTTAAATAATTTATCAGAACGAGCAATAACGCTTATTTTTGATTATTAATTAGAGCTTATTCGCCTTAATATTTAAAAAATGTAAGTATATTAATTTTATGAATAGTGATTGTCTTTTAGCTTTGTGCAGAATTTGTAATGCTTTTCCATATTGATTGATTGACTCCAGCCCCAATGGGCACCTGATATATATATATANTATATATATATATATATATAAGTCATTTAAGTTGGGAGCAATATCGAAATCATTGTTCATCGAATTTCATTTTTGAAACCTCTTGTCACAGATTATACTTTCCCTTACAGCGTTTGAATTTTTTCTCATATTTCTTTGCAGCATTTTATACAGATTGCTAATATTTCAAGAAAATTTTCTAATATTTTCCATTCCTCTTGGTTGAGCATGCAATATCGAAAA
The DNA here is from genome assembly GCF_043381705.1 of Parasteatoda tepidariorum. NCBI lineage: Eukaryota > Metazoa > Arthropoda > Arachnida > Araneae > Theridiidae > Parasteatoda > Parasteatoda tepidariorum. The sequence continues at coordinate 23,602,642 of NC_092204.1, forward strand.
ATGCGTTTTTGCATTAGTTCAATATTGCACTTCATGGTTTCCATTCTTTAAATAGACAGAAAGAGACAAATCTCTCAAAGAAAATGAAATCCCTAATTAAAACTCACAATATTCCTAAGTTTAAAGACTGAAAAAAACCGTGCTGTTAGCATACATGCAAGCTAATAAAAGTCATCAAGAATTGAAGAAATACATCGTCTGATTATTTTGAACCATCTTAAATGTTTTAACCGTCTTAAGAATTTTAAGTGTTTTTCACCAATATGCTTATTATTTTTCATCCAAACGGTATTTCAATTTAAAATTTCTCTAATTTATTAAATTCTAATACTGAAACGTTGTTGCCAAATATTCAAACGAGACACATTAAACGTATAACTATATGTTTGTGCAGACACATTTTAAGGTCTGGATCAGTTATGTCTTCAATCCTGGGTTTAGATATTAAGAAGATAAACATTGTTAACAAAATATGTTCCGTCTCTGATTATATGAATGTAAAGAATAGTTCAATTTAACTTAAATATTTATTTAAGAGGTTATACTGTCTCTTTGGTTTCTGCAGCTCCTTTAAGCAAAAACATTATCATTTTATTTTAATTTCTTTCAGATGTATTATTTAGCGCTTTAGATCTAAATATTTTTTCTGCGTCACATGAGTTTTGTCTTTAAAAAAAGTCTTGTTTTTAAAATTCGATTTCTCAGGAACTATTTGACCGATTTCACTCAAATTTTGTATTTTGTCATGTAGAATTATATTCTTTAAAATGATGTAAAAAATAATTTACCTTGAACTTACATGCATAACGCTTTTGCTCCTTTCAATATGCCTGCACTATTTTGTTTTCGTTTTCTTACTCAACTAGAGAGTTTAAAGTTGTATAAGTATTTCTTTTTTACATATATGGAGTGAATAATTAATACCATTAAACGCTAGCAAGTTTTCTGAAAGCTTAAAAAAATAACAGATTTTCATAATTCTTATTAATGATAGCAAGTTTTACTTGAATTGTCTTCGAATAACTTTAAAAAAAATAATTATATAACTGTAAAAATTGTGCTTTTTTTTGACTAGATAAATCGGTTCATAATTATTGCTAGTATTGCTCATTAATTACTTTCCGGAATATCTTGCACAAATTAAAGCATTATTAATTGATGATGTTAAACATGCTAACTAGTAATATATTACCAGCGAATGAACTTTTATAATTATGATATTTTTCTGATTTATTTCTTGTATCCCAAACGAGTAATTCTACAGAAATTTCCCAAATACACTTTCCAGACACGTATTTACAAATAATAATTAGATAAGCGAATTCGTATCAGCTCCATTACGCTTATTTCTCAAACTTTACTTTTGACAACTAAAGAGTCTCTCCAGGTCCTTACTTCTCTCGAACTGAAAAATATCTCTAGAATACCACAAAGTCTTAGAATTTTTGTATTTAGCTTTTGCGCATATGTTGAATGAATTATACTTTTTTTTAAAAAATAAATAATAAATAAAATTAACAGCCACGTCTTATATTTATTTAACCTTAATATTTTAATGATTTAATTTATGGCAAAGCTTTATTGTAACGATCAAATGGGAGTATATCCCGATCATTTTTGATTTACATATATTATCAATAAGAAATGTATAGTGCAGAAAAAAAGATAAACGGACCACCCTGAATAACCTTTGATCAAATGATCAGATATTCATGTTCCAGGAGTCAATTTAAATTGTTCAAAAGGGTAGCCTCAAATATGCTCGAAATCAGACTCAAAACGTACTATCTCTGATTAACCATACCTTTTTTTCCAAAAGATTTGGATTTCTTTCTCCCAAAATATTGGATATAGCCGCAATCAGGGAGCGCTCTGTCGCCAAGAAAAATAAAAAAGTCATAGTTTTAGTGCCCTAAACTTGAAGCAATGCAATGATTTTAAACTATGTACATATTTAATCTTGCTCTGAAGAATTATCTGCGCTTTAGAACAGACAGATAACTTAAATTTTTTCAAACGTATTTAACTTTTCTTAAAAATCCCCGATCAGGTGCATTTTTCAACCTAGATGAAAATATCAATATCAGACAGGTATTTTCAAGTTTTGCTATTTTTTTATGAGACCAGTTGTTGAGACCAGACCATCATTGGAGGAAGTTGTTAAATATTGAAGACCACATATGCTTTTCATTTTCACAAAACTCCGGCTTTTCTCCATATTGGTGCTTTGCGCCATTTTCAAAATAAGTGTAAACAGCGCTGGCTTTAAATAAATTAAACTTGACCTAATAGCCATGAGTAACAGTTGCAGACTCACAACAGTTATAAAAATAGCATATTACATGGAAATCATTCTTTATATTATTTTATATTGCAACGGAGCCTTTGAAAATCAGCTTTAAGTTGTTATACTACAAAGAGTAATTAATGTTTTCATATTTATCTTCTTAAATATTGATTTCAAATAATTCATTATTTATCTTTTAAAAAAATAAACTAAGTAATTTACAGTACAAGTACACAATATAAATACTATGATACTAATAATGTGTTTTAAAAAAATCGGAGACTTTTTTAATTCAAGTATAAAAATCGCTCTTGTGGTCAATGTTTATTGGTTTCAGAGATTGGTGAAAATAAGGTTCTGAAGACATTTAAAATTATTTGTTTATTGTAATTTTTTGAAAATGGAAAGAAAACTCACTTTGTTCTGAACGATTCATTTTGAAAACGCTCAATTTGTCAAAGCTCTCTTCACCTTATTTTAAGGAACTAGTGGGTTGCGCCCCCAACTCGCTAACGCTCGCCAACCCCCGAAAATTGCTACGCAATGTTATATGGTTTGCTCCGCAAACCAAGCTCGCTTCGCTCGCTACTAACTTAGGTACATTGCAAATGCACAAAATTCTAAGAATTCAAAACAATCATTCAAATCCATATAACAACTTTTTTTTCTAAAAAAAATTACATCTTTTTAGTAAGTACTGAGTCCTTAAAATAAATTTGAATTCAAATAAATGACATGTAATTCGTTAAATCTATTAGAAATGTGCTATAGTATAAAATCTTAAGATAAAATTTCTAAAACTGATATCTCTTTAAAAAGATTAAAATTTCGGCTATAATTAAGTCTATTAAAAATTTAAATAAGTGAATTGCAATGGAAAAACCTGCATAAACAAATAAATTCTAGTAAAACAAATAAATTCGTGATATAAATCAAAAATTGTCAAATAAATTCGTAATACATAAATTCGTGAAAAAAAAACGCTTTCGACAAAAAACCAAAATAGAGATCTATCGACAAAGACTTCTGCCTAGCTTATGCTCTCCCTGGTTATTTCAGTTTCCGTTTTTAAAAGCGCTATATGTTGAGCCATCTTAGCTAGATTTGGCATGTGACATTTTTAGCGGTAATCATTGGTCTATTTTCTAGCGTTGCCATTCGGGGAACTGTAATGAGGCTTTTTTTTATCGCCGTGTAAGAGAAATATATATATAGATAATTATTTAATGTTTTCATAAATTTTTAAGTGAAAATAACTGCTATTACACCCGATGTTTTTATTTTCTAATTCTTTTTTCCCTCCTTTTTCATGTAAGTATAAAATGATAAGAATTTTAATTCTCTTTCTTATTTCTACAAAATGTAATATAAATCTAAAAAAAAAACATTATTATTTTGAGAAAAATAAAGAGATAACTGCAGATCAGTTAATATTAAAAGCAAATGGTAATATTTTTATTTTTCGTGCATTTCTAATGACCAGTTAAAGAAGAAGAACAGCAAAACTTGTATATCCTTTTTATTATTTAAAAGAATTCTATATTTTTAAATATGAAACATTGGAATAAAGAACCGTAGAGGAAGAAATGTTTTCAAAACGTGCTTCTTCAAGTAAAGTGTTTGCTAGATTGCATTATTTTATTTTTTATAACCTTTCTTTTCTGTTGCATCTGTAGTTTTTTTTCCTTCTTTTAAGTGTGAATATTTAAGTACGTTCCCTCGCTTTCAACTAAATACTGAGTATTTTTCTTAAATATAAATATTTTATACAGTTACAAAGTGTTTAGTTCTAATATGGAAATTTGAATATAAAAGAGAATTGTCTCTGATACGTAACTATAAAACGATTTCTCTTTGTTGTTTGAAAAATATTTAAACATATAGTATTACACTTTGAGCTTTTCTTTCATATTCATATATTTTAAGTATATTTTTTGTGATGATTTATTTTCAGTAAGTTCGTAAGCAAGTAACTGAAATAGAAAGAAACCATGTTACGCTACTCTGCGAAAGTGAAATAAATTTAAAACATACGTAGCACATACGTGTGTTTTGTAATAGATGATTTTAATACTTGAGAACATCTTAAAATAATTGAATAAAATGTACGATTCTTAAACAAAAGAGTCATTTTTTTACGAATGACACAATTTTAGTATAAACTTTACCTTTTGCGAATTTTATTAAATTTCAGGTTATGAAAATTCTTAAAAGCTTATTTTTTATTGTCACTGCATTAGAAAAATTTTCAAATGTGTAAAATGTCTTTAAGTAATTTTTTTACATTTCTTCATTTTTGGTAATTAATTTTCACAGCTAATAGTCCGACTATTTTCTTTCAAACTCTTTCTTCATTTATTTACTACTTTTTAAATTTTTAAATTTTTTTCCAAAATCGTTTTTTTTATTTTTCGGATATTTAAATGCTTTCCTTTCAAAAACTGAACATTTTACAGCACCATAACATATTTGAAGCAAGTTCCTCCTGAAATTATTTTTAAAAAATTCTATGAATAAAAAAACGCTAGAAAATTCCTGTTTGAATGCATGGTCATTTGTTCGAAAAATGTTCTTAAAAATAACAGTTTTGAGCACCAAGCGTTTTGTTGCATAAAATGACATCCTATATGCCTGACAAATATGTGACAGTTTCGTTATATTGCAAATGACTCGTTGCATTCTCGTCTCATTTACTGTAATGTTTTGAATACAGAATTGCAGGGACTACATTTTACAATAATATTGTCCTCAAAAATTCCCAAGATTTTTTTTCTATGTGGTTCAAAATTTAGAGCATTTAAAAGTGAAAAGAAATCGTAGTCTTTAACTTTTTTTGTTAAAGTGCAATCGAAAGACAAATTACGTAATAAACATAATTCACACAAAGTTAAAGTAACGCCTCTAATTTATTTTGTATTGAAACAAACCGGTCTTAATGATACAGAGAGAAAGGAACTTTATTCTTTGTCGTCATACCGCTCTCTTCACTGAATAATTTTTTCTTGAAATCTGCCAGTGATGAATCACATCATTAGAGGCATTGGCAAAGATCGATGGTGGTTATATGTAAGACACGGTAGTTTACTAGTAAGAAAGGAGACAAAGAAAAAGAAGAAGAAAGAAAAAAATGACAAGGCAAATACAATTACAAGCGTGGTTGTCTTGACAAAGAAGAAAAATGTCCGTGTCTGCATGTCAATATGGAAGTTGTCTCTTGTACTATTAGCATTAGAACAATCAGTTGCAGTTTCCTCTTTTATATTTTGCACAAAAAAATAAATAAAATTATCCATTCAGCAAAATGGTGGTGTGATTATCATTTATTTTATGCATGTTGTGAAAAACCTAAAGCGATTAAGTTACTTATTTTTTCTGAAAATTCCCCTTTTCGATTAAAAAAAAATGTTTGTTAAAATTGGCTGTGTAGCTTCATCTAACTTTTTTTTGCTAACTCTATGTAGTACATAATGCTTTTTCTAAAGATAATAATTGAAAACTACATTATTTAAAACTTAACTTCTTAAAAAAACTTTATAAATGCATGCCTAACATACACATTGAGCGAAGTTGGGACGAAAACTACTAAACGTCACAAGAACTATCACTAAATAGTGTTGTTGACAAGGAAGGAAGAGAAGAGAAAGAACCATGTTGTGTTGAGTTGAGTTGATGGATAGGACCTATGCTTCTCGTTTCTATCATCTTTGGCTGCTAGAGAAATAACAAACATTTTACATTATTACAGAAAAGTTTTCAATTAATTGTACTCAGTTTAAATCTGGCAATAGTTCGGATTCAGCGCGAAAACATTTAGGGTCGATTTTTCCAGTTCCAACCTACATAGAATTCATACTTGTGGTTCTCAGTAAGTAAACTCATTGAACAATCAAGGTGTGAAGATCCGTTTTGTTATTCAAAAGATTATCTATTTGCTGTAGTAACTTGTAATCGCTTGATCCTACCTTCACGATTTATTCTTAGACTTAGACTAAAGTTGTTTATTGGGTACACCTCCGTAAATCGGACATCTCACTCTTTCATAGGTGATAAAGCCCTTTGGTGAAAGAGATAATTACAGTAAGCGCAGGTCAGAGAGAGAGAAGTAGCAGAAGTGGTAACGGACAATAAGTTTAAACTTATGGAATAAATATTCTTTCTGTTATACCACAAAACCTTATAAATATGTTGGTAATATATTTCTTTACTAAAATAAAACTGTGCTAAAATAAAACTGTGCTTTACTAAAATAAAACCGCTGTTCTTTACTAAAATAAACAGTGGAATGATCATAAAGACCCAGTTCCCAATAAGACATCTAAGTCAATCATTGATGTGATCATTGAGCGTGTGGTTGGCATGCAAAGGGATAGATGTTGCGTGATAATTAAACTGTTCTACAGTAAATTGCTTGACTTCGCGCAGAGGCCGTTTAATTACCAAAGCGGGGAAGCCATCCCCTCTGAAGAGAATCAAAATTGCGATGGCATGTCTTCGGATCATTCTCTAAAATGTTTCCGAAACCGTCTGATTAAGTCCAATGTGAAGCTCTAATGCGATGGTAAACTGACTAATATTACAAACTGAATATTATTAATAAACTGACTAACATTAAATAAATTGATTATATTATTTTCTAAAATAAGTAAAATGTTTGCCATTATTAATCAAATTTCATATTTCATAAATTTGATGTTTAATTAAAGCTTTAAATTTGAGCAAAAATAAAAAGCTACTTTATAATTTTGTTATGAACCAAGTTTACTTCTTGCATTAAGAAAGTCAGTGTCAAAATTCAATTTTTATGAATTACTAGTTAAATACCCATTATTTCTACTTAGTGGGAAAAAAAGCAATCACTATATCAGTACTGGAGGACTCAATAAAATTATGAACAAAATATAAAGACATAAATAAATATAATTAATTAAGCAAAAATAATTATTTTTTTCTAAATTTATAATTAGGTTTTGCCCCTCCCAGGAGCTTTATGTTATTAGACAAAGGAAAACTTGTTTTTGCTAGAGCAATCCATCACAATAAAGATTAACTTTGTTTAGAATCATTCGGCATGATGCTCTTGCTCGATACCAACTCATGATCGTTAAAATTTACCACAACGACGAGATTTTCTCCATTACCTACTTCACTCTCATTAAAATATTACATACTTACATTAAGCAATGAAAACTGTCGATGATATCCCTAAGTATTATAAATCAAAATAAATTGTCAAATGATACTAAACTTTTTAGAAGAAAAATATTAAACAAAATTGCCATATTACTGACGCTTATTTCATTCTAGTAAAAACTACTAATTGAAATTAAAAATGGAGCTTAGTTAAAAGCAATATTAATGATGAAATGGTATTAATTCGTTAAAGAGGAGAGTAAGAAATCACCCCACTATTATTAGGTAAACAACTATGGTAAACAACCATGTTTCGGTAAAGCATCAAATTAGTACAGTAATTATTATTAAACATAAATTAAAGCTTTTTAGCTAGCTTTTATATAATAAATATAAGACTTGATTAATATTCAAATTGAATAGTATTATAAATCTCCTTATGCACTTAGAAATTAAAATCTCCTACTTTAATTTATTAAGTATAATTGCAGAACCTTCAGTTCAGTTTGAATTTATTATATGAGATTTTAAAATTTATATAAATATTAATGTATGTAAAAGTATGCTTGATTATTTGAAAAAGATTTTATCACATCTTAGAGGAAAATATTATTTTATAAAGGAATCTGATTTACTTGTTGATTTTTTGTTCAACTTCACTCCTTTAGATATTGGTGCGGGACAATTAGGATTTTTTGGGAAATTTCTTTTACATTTTTCCTGCTGCCCTTTCATGAACGCACTGTGGTGACAAACAAATAATTTACTGCAATGAAAAAATATTTTCAATCCAATAGAAATGTACTAGAATTAAAAGTATTTTTTGTAAATTTATTTGTCCATTACTCATGATACAATGGACAATTCATAATCATTTACTTTGATGGGAATTACGCATCAAAAATTAATAAAATAAACATCTTAAAAGACAATTGCTTGATTTCTTAGGAGTCAAATAATAATTTTTCGGTATTATAAAACATTTAACAAACCAAAAAAACATTAAAAATAAATTATAACTAGGTAGGCAAAACGCTGATCTTTTTGTTTCGTTTAACAAAAGTAGATGGCGCCACTAATACAATTTTAAATTTGAAACTTAATTTTAATTTAATTTTAGTAATCCGCACGAAATAAATAAAATATTAATTTAATTTGATAAAAATTAATTTAATGCAATAAATATCAAGTAAAAACTATAGAGTTTTCATTTCATAGTGAATATAAGAAAGGCATTCATTCGAAACAGATGACTTGAATTAACTTCGATTTCAATGTTATTCAATAAATTAGAGTGATATTAGCTTCGTAAGAATTGATGCATATGATAATCATAAATTTATCGAAAAAGCATTTCCCGCATCTGTTCCTGCATTCCACAGCCCACAGTCAATAAAACTGAGATGGGTACAGTAGGCAAAGGCTCTCTATCACCCGTATTCACCACGCCGAGTTAAATTCAAGAGGAATTCGGGGATCGGAAAATCCACAGTTCAGAGTTACTCTCGGGTTAACCCTCGCTTTTTATTCTCCAACCGTTTTCAACAGAGGATTTCACAACTCGAGTTTAACTCTTGCAATAATATATATATAACGAGGCCTTTGATTGGGCAAGGTAAAACCATGTGACTTAGTATATAATATAAACACGTGAATAAACAAATTAGCGTGAGTATCGCTCAGCATAAAATCTTACAGCAGTTAAAACTTTTTCCGTTAGAGTTAAGGCATTGTACCGATCTGTATCATATTCCAACTTACTGCCAATTTTGGAGATCAATTCTTCAATCGTTGGTTTTAAGAAACGATATCTTTTAAAAAAGTCTATTTCATCTAACTCTTCTGGTCATTATTTCTGATAGTTGGGACATATCTTTCCCTTCTTTCCACAGTTTCAAGATCTTCAAGCTCAAACGCAGCGATAGAATCCTCCATCTTTTTTGTTTACAAGCTCCTCGTGAATAGGTTACCCTCCGATAACTCGGCAAAAACGGAGGGTTACCCGAGAGTCAGAACTGTCGATGAAAATCTGCGAGTTTGGCGAAATTTCGGCTGGGGAATAACGTTTCGCACTAAACTCGTGATTTTACTCTTACTCATAGATAACCCGGAGGTAATCCGTGTTAGTGAATACGGACGTATGTGGCGTAGCGACATTAAGCTTAGTTTCGATATAAGTTAAGATGACACAAAAATATTCAGTTTGATAATCTCTATTTTTTGTTTAGTAAATGCTTGTTATCTTTGTTATTTTTTCGGTTAGTTGTTTTTATTTCTTCGTTAATGAGCTAACGCCAAACAGTCGTTAAAAAATGGGTTTTTTAAACATGCATACCCTTGACAGAGTATAGTATCACCCTCCACGCGCTCTGTAGCGGGGAGATCTCAATGTGGAGCTCTGCAACGGGGAGCGAGATCGAATCCTACCGTTTACCTGGATGTATGCATCTTCATGCTGTCCTTCTGTGAATTGTGATATTTGTCTAGAAGGACTTATAAGCTGTACTTATGCAATTGAATACACAAACCTGTATGTATGTGTACCAATAAATAAATAAATAGAATTTAGTAAAACCAAACTTTCCAGTAAACCATTAACATGAAAATAGAAAAAAAATACTAATTGATTGGATCAAATATCGTAATTTTTGTTTTCTTCTCCAGAAACATGGACCATTTACATTAAAAATGTTATAATGATGCAAATACGTTAATTTTATCAGAATTTTTTAGCCAGGAAGTCAGCTTTCTCGCTGCCTGGAATCAACTAAAATATATCAGCATATTAAAGCAAATATCAATGCATAAAAAAATGTGCTTAAATTCTTTCTTTTTTTCTTTTTTTTTGATTTATTGACTGAATAAGATTATTTTAACTTCAAGTCTAAAAGATAAAATGAAAACTGTTTCTATTTTTTGTTCTGTACTGAAACTTCTAAAACGACAAATCTACCGTTTATCTTGGCGTTCACTTAAATAACAGCAAACATACATTTTGAAATGTTATGAATAATGCAGAAAATAAACCATGAAGACACTTAAATAGGAAAAAAAGTGTCTGAAAAACTGTATTTTTGTTTTAAATTATACCAGTTAACAAGAACGTGTAAAAATTTTCAAATTTCTGACAAGATTTTTACATTAATGAGTTTTTTTCCCCGGATCTTCTTTAAAATGCAAGTTGTATTTATTTTGTTCTGAGTTCCAAGCTTGTCTCTTGACATTTTCCTCTTGAATTATTTACTTTAAAGATGTAAACTTAATTAGAAACTTAGTAATTTCCTTCTGGCTTATTAAATTCAGTAAGAATGTTTTTTTTCCATCCTATTTAAGTCACGAAATAAGTTTCGGTCTGTTTACTAATTATCACAACCAAGTGAGATGTAAGAATGAAACTACTCTAAGAGACATTCCGTTATTTTTAATTTTTGGTAAAAAATAAAAACAAAAATCAGAATATTAAAATAATTTTTTTAGCACTTTTGTAGTATTTACTTACTGCATAAAATTCTTATCATGCATTATTCTAATTATGTATGTTATTTATGCGACAGTTTATCATTTGGTATTTTTTACTGGAAAGTCTAAGCAGAAAAAAATTTAATATTAAGCTGGCCTGTGCCTTCCCTATACTATAAAACTGGTAGCAAAATTGCTAAAAATATATTAGAAAACTCACGACCTCACCTTTCCAATTTAATATGCAGAAAACGAGAATCATCCGCATAGATTTTCTAACAAAAACAATTATTACTTTTTAAATAATTGGAAAGTTAAAGAATTTTCAATTGTTCGTTTGGTACCAGTACTACCAGTATTTTAATTTCGGATGGTCACTGATAAGCTTATGTAAACAGCGAGTTTGAAGATCTCCTTTAATATATAAGGTGTCCCATGATTATTGGGACAAACTTTAAGAGGAGGGAATGGACATCCCAAAGTTTCTGCTTTGCATAGCAACCCATGGTAGGAAACGTCTTCTTTCAGCGCTTGGTGGTGTGGTTCACAAGAGCATTGGAAAAAAAAACAGACCTATAAGACAGCAGTCATGGGATCTGTTATTGCCAGCCGAGAAGCATGCAACTTTTTACTAACACCGAGGTTGCAGATAAGCACATGATGTACAGATTGGCAAAAGGAAATGCACGAGCTGCAGAAAGTTTGCGACGCTAGCAGATGCGGGCCGTTTGCTGGTACTCGGGTTCCTACGAACAGTATCCAACTCATTTTGTTCCATGTATCTGACAGAAAACTACGGTTATTTTGTATTGTTGTAAAATTAAGGGCGAGAGGCTTCCGGCAATAGAATAGATTTTGATGTCTTCAATCTTGCTTTCTTCTTTAATAAATCTTCAACTTTTTATAAATTTTTCATATAATTTAATTTTAATTATTAATTTATTATACTTAGGTATAGATTCCAAACATATATATTAAAGGTGGAGATAACTTACATTGTCTATATTTATTAAACAAAATTGCATAAAGTACATATATGACAAAATTGTATTTATTTTATAATTTAAAATCGTTATTTTAAAGTAAAATTTTTACACGATTTATTTAAAATCTGCTAAAAATTAGGTATTTACATATTTCTGTATTTTAGTAATTTTGTGTAATCAAATTAAATTTTTAGTTTGGGCTTTAAGCACATTCATTAGAGTTTACACAATTGAATTTTAAAATTGATATTTATTCACAGATTTTTTAGCTTCAAACCTCTCCTTCAAAAAGTTATTTACTTTAGATAGTTTCAAAATTTGTTGTAAATAAAATTAGATAATTTAAAAAATGCACCTATTTTATTGCTTGAAAATATTTTTTTTTAAAAAATAGAATAGCGAAGAATATACATAGAATAGAATAGCGAATAATATATAATTTTTTTAATTGAATATAAGATTTGTGGAACTGCTTGTTTTTAAATTTCATTATAAATCCTGAAGCTAAGGAGCAAAACGCAAAAGATTTAAATCTGGATTGTTAGGAATTTCTCGAAAAAATGGTTCAATAATAATTCATTCAATTGCTATTTTTCCATCTTCAACCAGAAAATCAAATGACCATAAAAAAAAGAATCTATTCAAGCACTTGACTGTGACTCAATCGTTTCTTAGCAGTTTTCAACTAGTATATTTTTAAAGGAAAGAAGAAAAAAAACAAGAACATTATCCATGCCATGGCGTAGGCCCAGATATTCACAAACTAGACGCACCGTATGATACCAGAGGGGGATGTGCAAGAGCTGTAGCCCAGAGGGCTAATTTGTCTATCTCAAGACCGACAGAATGAGAGTTGTAATCCCGAGAAGACATCAAAATATGTCTAATGTTCTTTCAACATACAAATTGTTTCTGACGTCTTAATGCCCCTAATTATTGAAAAAGTCCCAAATTGATGCCCTTGATTATTAGAATAGAAAAAAAAATTATAATGAAATAAAATATGTTAATATATTAGTTTCTATCACTCAAGATAGATGGCGCCGCTAAACCATCTAATAGCTCAGCATATTTACTGTTAAATTTTTAAGGTTGGTACTGCTACTTAATTACTGCAGTTCTCAAACTGCAATAATTTTCCATTCCTGAAGAATTCTGTAGTTCAATTGGCTAAATCACCTCAGTCTTCAAACTGCATCTTTTTTATAAGTTTTCTGCGGTTTATTTTTGGCTGTCACACGTCACAAGTTTCACTTTGCGTTTATAATTTTGAGACAAAAATTTATACACGCTTACAATTTAAATTTTTTTGTTCTTAATTATCACACACATTTTCTGAATCTTAAACTTTTTAAATTAGTGTTTTTTCTCGTTTTTTTTCATACAATAAGCTAGAAGTTGTTCCAACTGTGGAATAAATTAGAAACCAAAATAGTAATTAACAAAATAATATTCCACCACATTCAAAACAATAAATCACTGAATATAAGTTTAGAAACAAATACTAAAAGAAGTATATTTTAATGGCACATTCAGATACCCCATAAAATGGCAATCAATAAAAATTTATCATATTTTCAACTTTGCCTGACACCATTATCTAAGATTTATGCATACTTAAAATATAATTCCTTGAGAAACAAGCAAGTATTGAGTAAATAAGGCACGCATGGCACTCATATCAGAATGCAAATCGAATGAATAACATAGATATTATGTAAATGGAATATCCATTCATCACATGATGTTCTAATCTTAATGCATCTCGGATTTCCTTGAATAAACACATGATTTATTGAAATTCTCTTCGTTAAGTATTGGCAGAAAGGTTAAATGGTTGAACTGAAATCGCTGCTTGAGCGTTGTTTATCAGAAATTTATCTTAGATTGATCTACCGATGCGTGTGAGTTGTATTAAGAACAGCACGCATTCCAGCTTTGTTTCAGGACGATATGCTATTTAGTACAAGAAGTTCCAGTATTAGTAAACTTTAAAGCCTTAAAGGAACGTAAACTCAATCCAGTGAATTACTTTTCATTCCATTAAAGTTTGCTGTGTGACAGTGATGAATATGTTACGTAATTAAACGTAGCATGTCACGTGCTAGGACATCAACATAATTGTGAATGAAAAATTTTGTTTTCATATTAAAATTTAAAATGGCCATCTTAATCTCGGTAAAATAATTTGCGTTGCATTTAGAACAGCACGCATTCTATCTTCGTTCGTGGATGATATGCTATTTAGCGTACGAGGTATCGGTAAAAATGAACTTTCGAGCATTGAATGAAAGTGAACTTGATCGAGTGAATTACTTTTCATTCCATTGAAGTTTGCTGTGTAACAGTGATGAATATGTTACGTAATTAAACGTGACATGTCACGTGCTATGACAGGATCATAATGATAAATGGGAAATTTAGTTTATATCTTATAATTTAAAATGGTGATCCTAATCTCGGTAAAATAATTTACGTTGCATTTAGAACAGCACGCATTTGAGCTTTGTTCCTGGATGATATGCTATTTAGCATAAGTATCAGTGTAAGTAAATTTTAGAGCATTAATTGAACTTGAACTTAATCAAGTGAATTACTTTGCAGAAATTTATCTTAGATGGATCTCTCGATGCGTGTGATTTGTATTTAGAGCAGCATGCATTCGAGCTTTGTTCTAGGAGGATATGCTATCTAGTGTAAGAAGTATCAGTATAAGAAGTATCAGTATTAGTAAACTTTAAAGCATTAAGGGACCGTGAACTTAATTGAGTGAATTACTTTTCATTCAATTAAAGTTTGTGGAGTGATAGTGAAGAATACATTACGTAATTAAGAGTGACGTGTCATGTACGTACGTGCTAGGACATGCACATAATGATCAATGAAAAATTTAATTTACATCTTACAATTTGAAATTACCACCTTAATATCTGTAAAGTAATTTGTGTTGTGTTAAGAACAGCACGCATTGCAGTTTTGTTCCAGGAAGAGATGCTATTTAGTGTATTGAGTACAAGATTCAGTAAAATTAATGCTTCGTTTGCTGAGATTGAAAGGAATTGAATGAATTATTTTTGATTCTCTTAAAATTTATTATATAACGGTGATGAATATGTTATATAGTTAAAAATAATATACCACATGCATAACTGCTGGGCCATGGTAAAAATATCCAATTAAAAATCTAATTTATATTTTAAAATTGTTTGCTCAATCTCATTTAAAGTGAATAGGAATAATACAAATTTTAATTATCTTTTTTTTAAGCAAAAAAATGACTGTTAAGAATTTTCCCTAAGATAATTGCAAAGAAATAATTGCGAAGAATTGAGAAATGGAGTTAAAGTACAAATAATTTAATACAAAATGAAAGAATACAATTTCATTATGATGCAAAAACTATGATTAGTATTTATCTCAGCAGAGGAAGTGGGTGTGTATATAATTAAACTGATGGCATTCATAGGATCCTAAGTTCATGTTCTACTGAGTGGATCCAAAAAATTTCATATGTATGTTATTTAGATCATACGGCCGTAGATCACAGCTGATATAACGCAGTAAATAAAAAAAATATGGCAGTTACATAAACAGAGGAAACAAAGATAACAGCAAATAAATATATAATATTTCCTTTGTTTACCCACCAGTGTGCTATATAAGCATTGAGCACGCTTTGTTAGTCAACAATATAAGCAAAATTGCAAATATGTTTAGTCGCTTACAGAGTCTAGCAGCACAGAGTCATCTCTAGAGAAAATTTTGTACTATTCTTATGCCTTAGATCTTGGCTCTGTGACCTAAAGAACAATGTTTTGAAGTTTCGTTAGCATCAGCTTCGTAAAACGGGGGCTAGGAGCATTTGACCACCTTTAGCTTCAACTTGAATACCTCGTATTAGCATTATTGGACTTCTAAGTATATGTTTATTATTTTTACCTGGGAATACTTTTATTTAGTTAATGATTTTCATAGCAACACAATTTTAACTGCTAAAAATTTTTTTTCTTTCCATTTCTACACTTTTATTCTCACCTTTGTTTATCTCCTAATCTGTTTTTAGAATTTCTTATTTAATATTGTTTCCAGATTCCACTGGCTCATCTCTTTCTTCCTTGATTTAACATGCTTTTAATTTTTTCTACATATCTGTGTTGTATTTCGATCATCCTATGTTGCAACACAAGAAGAGTTAAGTAAAGAAATATTTGTCCCTTATAATATAATTTGTGCTTAATCCTATTTTTTTCTTCTTCTGCTGTATTCAAAAGTTGTTTATTTTAAATCTTATATGCTTCAATGATTCCAAAAAATAGATATTTCAACATAAAATATTATTTTAATATTTTTAAATGCGGCATAGATTTTTTTTGAAAGGCCAAAATTATCAAAAGAACATATATTTCATAAACGACACAAAGTTTTGCATAAAAATTAGTTATTATAATTCATGTCTCTAAATGTCATACATTTTGCATATAAAATAAGTATTAGGGAAAGTAATGTCATTTCGGTACATTAAATATACGCTAATCCTAAAAAGCAATTATTTTTTTCGATCCATTTCGATTCATTTTTGATCTGGCATTGAAAAGTTGTTGCTAACGAGGTGAGTATATTATTGATTAAAAATAAAATCTTGATGAAAAATATCAAATGCACCAAAATGACATTACCTTCCAGTCCCCCTAATATTTGTTTAATACAACATTTATAATTTAGTCATTGTTAAATTCTTTACTTACCAGAAAAAAAGCAAAAGCTGTACAGATTTTCGGAAGGAAAATATAATTGATCTGGTACTCAAAATAACTTGTGAGAAAGTTACTGTTATATAGGTATGAATAATTTAAAACATATTATATTATAATTAAATATGGGACGTCAAACATATCATCAATGCTTTATTCAGATAGAAATTTTTTTTATTCACAAAAAAATCACCTCACACACATTTTTTAATCTTTGAGGGAAAAAAATTACAGTGTTTTCAGAAAAACATTTAA
The DNA here is from genome assembly GCF_043381705.1 of Parasteatoda tepidariorum. NCBI lineage: Eukaryota > Metazoa > Arthropoda > Arachnida > Araneae > Theridiidae > Parasteatoda > Parasteatoda tepidariorum. The sequence goes on from NC_092204.1 coordinate 23,619,510, forward strand.
CGAGAAAAAATATTTATCCGAAGAGTTTTGTTTTCAAATTATAAGCTTGGCTTAGTTCTTTAATCAAATAAGTTTTTCTATTTTAACCATCGGTTTCCAAAAAACAGGACAAAAACGGAATTTTTAGAAACCTGTTTTTTCTCACATATAAGACTATATCAGGTAGTTCATGTCTTATTTAGATTTAAAGAGTTATTACTAAATATTTGTTTTATTAAATTAAAATTTCAATTTCTTAGTAAACCTTTGAAATATTTAAAATATGTAAAAGAAATATACTCCAAAAATGGTACATCAAAATCGTTCTCATCAATAAATAGCAAAAAATAAGCAGCAAAACGAAGACACTATTAAATTTACTTTTTGTCTTATCCTTAAACATGCTTAGATTACAGAATCGAGTTTTTAAACATCGGGGAAAAATAAAGCACACGAACTAATTAAAACAGAAATAAATTACATATTAAAAGACAATTAAAACTCACTTTGAACAAAAGCAAAAATATGCATCCTTTGATATTTCAAATACAGAGCACTAATAAAAAAATAACATGATGATTTATGTTTTTTTCCTTCTTTTTTAAAGGAGAATAAAAGTATAATTCTCAATCCCTCAAAATCATCTAGATAATTTTTGCTGTTTTTTTATGTCTTGAATAAACTATAATATATTGTTTACTACTGTAGCAGCTATCATTTGCAAGAAATATTAATGAGAAATATCTTAATGGAATGCTTAATTAAAATAGTGACAGGCTTAATTAATCAAGATTAACTATTCATCTCTTTAAGCCTAATTGCCCTCTGAAGCAAAAGAAGAAAAAAAAGACACCACCTTCAAAATGGTATTTTTTAATCAGATTAGACACATGCCATCTAGTACTTTCATGCCTGATACACAAAAACTTTTGTCAGATAAGAAATTATTGGTTTGCACAAAATAAGTAACTTAATTGAAATTATGTTTCAGAATATTACTATGTTATACAAACTAAGTTGTAAAAATAATTTTCTGGTCGAATTTGGGGATTATTGGCAACTAAAAAATATGAACACTTTCCTTGCACGGCTATCGTATAAATACTGAGTGCACTTAAAAACTGAGCATTTTCATTTTTATGCTATAAGATTTATAAAACTATATATTGAAATAGAATTATATTTTTTAATCTTAAATTTATTGGACAAATCATTTATTTTAAATATTCCAAAATACGTTAATCGAACCTAATAAAAAATACAATTATTATTATTATTTTAAATTTCAGTTTTGAACTGTAAAGTATTATGATTTTAGTAAGTTTTAGTAAGAAAATGAGTTTAGAAAACATTCCTTCAATATTTCTTATCTAAATTTAAAGTAAACTATGTATTATTTACTATTTAAAAATATTGATTGATTTTTCTTTTAAATGTACAATGGGATTTCCTTTCAAATTGTGACGAATATGATTACACGAATGTAATTATGGGTTTAATACACTAAAATTATAATTTTAAACATTTAGATATAATAAGTATAATTATAGATAAAGATTTGATATATTTAGAGCAAGTAAAAGTAATGTTGTAAATCCTATTTTCAATGTAATAAAGATAGGGAATATAATAAAAATAAGTTAAATTTAAAAAACAATTAAATAATAGTGAGTCATAAATCTAATTTTGATTTATGACTCAACCTATAATTTAAATGTTATTTGTAATTTATCTTCAAACTTAGAAAAAACTGTTTATTATTTAATTTTGTTACAACTTCAATATTTGAACTTTATTTATTTATGAAAGACATGATTACCTGGCTGTAAATGAGAACGTGTCCTAGACTATTTTGGACAATAACATATTGATTCAAGCTACGAAAGATTTATTGATGTCATTAAAATAATACACGTTGAAGTTGATAAATGCGGATAGGGAGCAGTTAATCAGTTTAGTTGGGTTCGTTCATTAATTACTAATGAGCTTAACGATTGAGACAATCTACAAATCTAGGCGAGAAAAATATTCCACACCGTAAAAATGTGCGAAATTCATCATTCAATTCTCACCGAACAAAATAATTCGTTCGCAAATCAATTTCAAGAAAACTTTCCAGTCCTTTTGTTTCGGAACGAAGTTAAATGTTTCGTCGTTTCTTTTCAAAATGAGTTTGTGTTTGTTTTAGGAACTAAAGACTGATTAATGGAATCTGAAAGATTCTCCACCTTGTATTTGTGGATTTAATTCTTAAAAATGTTCTTTTCAAAGTTTAATCCATTTATTATAACATAATACTTTTCAAACATGTTCGTTTTCGCTTTTGAATATTTCTCAATAGTGTTTTTAAAGTTAGAAAGTTTAGAAAACACGCGATGTGTCTAAATTTTAAAGCGGTAAAAACAAAAATATCAAATTACATAAGTTTCGAAAGAAAAATATTTCGGACATTTATTATATATGGTCACATATATGAATTATAAGATTAATTCTCAATTGCCTGTGTTAAATGTATTGTTTTTATTTTGTATAATTATCTTTAAATGTCTCAACTATTTACCTAATTATTGTTGATAACTGGAAATATCTCTGTACAATTTTTCGAATGAAGTAAAATAATTTTAAAGTTTAGTTTCATCTTTCAATAATGTGGTAATTTTAAACGCAAAGTAAAAAATGATAGCTATTTACATAGAATTTTAAGACTAGCATAAATAAAATAAAGAGAAATAACTATAAAACTTCAAGTTATCTTTACGTAAACGATGATTGCAATAAATTAGCCAACGCAATAAGCTCAACGTCTTAACGTATTCCAAAACGCATCCTACTTTTGACTGCGAAAAAGTGTCATCAAAATTCTATGGGGCTAGTCTAATCTGCGCTTAGTCCCTTGCGCAGTCGTCCCTATTTTCTAAAACAGCAATACAGTGAGCAATCATTCTTAACTAGCCATTAAGATGAAAATGATTAATGCATTTCTTTCTACTTACTACTAAATTTTGTTGTAGATGTGTTTTAAAAAAGGAAAAGAAAGGTTTTGTTACATTCAATTGAACATCTTTACACATTTCATTATTGAACTGAAGGTTTTTCTGTGGATAATAAATTTAACACACAGCGGTTTGGGTTCAAATTTTATTTCCGTGTAGTTTCTTTTAAAATGTTAAACAGGTTTTAGGCAACAGTTTCAGTTTAGATTTCTAAGCAATTTTAAATCGGCAATTAAAAATTTCTAAATTCAATTGTTTAATAATTACATTGATATTTATTCTTCCTGCAACCAGCTTCAAAATCATGCAAGCTATGAATACTTATAAGTATAAAAAAAGAGCAAACAAGGGCATTCTTACAGGCATGTCACCAATTTTAGGACAGAGGAAATTAATGCAACAACCTGTATTTTCATAAAATTTGTCAAGTATTAGATGCTGCAGTAATGATAAAAAATAACGCAATAACGCCATTCACAGATGAAACACAACTTTAAATCGAACACAAAATGTACAGTTCACACAAGAAAAAAAACGAACCATTTGTAATATTTTTTAATTTAATTTTCAGATTTTCAAATACCAGAACTCAAACCTGAAGTTTCGAGGGGGTGACCTCTAATCTGCTAACTAATGTGTGTAGCTGATTTAAGTTACGAAGTCTGACAAAAAATGTACTTCCCTGAAATGGATTTTTTATTATAAAAAACGTAGGAGGTAGCTGAAATCTGGGAAATATGGTCACAATAATTTGGTCAGGAAAATGGTCAGAAATTGGCACCCATTAATGCTTTTTTTACTTTTTGCGTATTTCGCTATATCAGGAGAAGTTTTTTTGAACGAGTTTAAAAATATTTTTTCTGAAAATTATAAATTTCATTTATCCAAAGATAATTCCATGAAAATTTTTTATTTTAGCAGTTCTATATGTTGTTATTTAATTTAGTACCAGTGGAAAATTTTAAATTGCAAGTAATACTATTTTTCGCATCATTTAAGAGAATGTTATTTTAAATGACAAATTACACATTGTGAAGGAAATCAGTCGAATAGTTCCTGAGGAATTTATATACATAACTTTTTTTAAATTCCATTTTTCAGGAAATATTATATAGATTTCCTTCAACTTTTTTTTGCTATTTAAAATAACATTCTTCAAAGAATGATTTTATTTTTTTTTTACAATTCAAAATTTTTTCAACTATTCTATATAAATAAAAAGAATGGTTGAATAACATCGTTTACCCTATGACCTATTAATATAGGTAATAGGTATTATATGCATCATTTAACCTATTACATTTAGAACTTACCACAATTTTCTCATGATATATTAGATAACTTCAATTTGATTCCATTAGTTCTTATTGAGTTTGCATTATTTAAGTTCACAGTGACAATCTTTAAAATCGTAAATATTAAATATAAGAAACACTTGGCTTGATATAAAACTTTAAAATACAGATTCGGTCACGTCATCATAATATTTTCCGAATTTCAATGTTGATTTTACTTGCAAAAACGTAAGATAGGAAATTAATAATAAATAATACATAAACACGTTGGACGAAGCTAATTTTAGATTGATAAGAGCCGCAAGCTAGAAAATCACTCATATTATAAAATCTTAATCCGATCCAATTGAAAACTCTTTTGTTGGGACCTAGCTCGGGAACCGGTAGACAGAGAGAATTTTGCACATTTACATTGCATGTCTTGGAACATATTTATGGGTCGGTTCTACTTTGTGAATTTAAAAAAGGTACATTATAGGTACCAAAATATAAACGTTCTGATTTAGGTTATGTGATATGTAGGTTAATTTGCAGCTAATATTTTTTTATATATTATTTATATTATATATTATTTATATTATATATTATTTATATTATATATTACTAATATTACATATTCTATCTCAAGTAATGCATATAATAATAATTTTTAATATTTTTATTATTATAATTCGTTTTTCGTTGTATTTGTAAGAATTCACTATTGTTCTCGCTGCGAAGAAAAATCATCTAAGAATCTGTACGTTTAAGAATTTTTTTTTCAGATGGATAGTGAAAAATCCTGAATTATGAAAATGATCATTAATTCTCTCAATCAATGTCAATACTATCAATGTCATTTAATCCTCTTTATTATTCTTCCAATTATATTCTTTCCAAAAAATTGAATTTTTTGAAAACATCTAATAATATCTACCAGAAAAGTTATGCCAGAGGACGCTATTAGAAATGTTAGATTTTTTGGAACATTATAAAATTGATATTTTTCATTTACAATATTGTCAACCTAAAAAAGCTGTGAGTTTTAAATGAGATAAAATGTGCCTTTTTGACAAAATGAAGTGAAAATATCTAACATTTCAAAATAACTTGGAAAATTGAACAGAAGTGTAATAAGGATATATAAAACGCATTTAACCGAAGATTGTACAAGAGCTTCAAGATCAAGAAAACGTAAACCCAGGAAAATGGCAAAACGTGTTGACAGAAAATTTAAAGGGATTTTGAAAAAAAAAGATAGAGATGGCAGCAAATGACAACTCTAATACCTATGAAAAAGTTCCATTTAAACACAGAAACAAAGATATCTTACAGAATATTTTAGATAGTACTTAAAATGAAGTAGATGAAGCATCTAGCATTAAATGAAGTGACAAGTCATTTAGCCAGTGATTCTGTTAACTCCCTTCATTTGAGATAATTTTGAAATTAGTTTTTAGCTTTTGAAATAGCAGCTACCTCATGTGATAACTATTCGGATTAAAAATAAATAATAATGAGGTTGGAAAATTTAACAAGAACATATATATTCTTATAGAATTTCATGAGCAATTTTTGAGTGAACAAAAACTTCGTACTAATTTATATACACACTGTAAACACCAGAAATGATGTTATGTATAATTTTTAATTAAAATATGTGTTTAATATCTTTCTTATTTAGATGTGTACAAGAACATCGCCATCTTGTTTTGTGTCAGAATTCATATCTTTCTAATAACATATATAGACAATACTTACAGAAATGATTAACTCTCAAATGATTCCTTGTCAATATTTATAATTTTCATTTATTTTCTTTTTTTAAAATCGCATATGTCAGTGATTCTCATTTTTTATGAATTCACCATTAACGCGATTCGTTTCCTTTATAGAACATATACACTATATTTATGTAAAAAATTTATTGTAATACCACATAATGTGAAATTTATTTTACACCAAATGTGGTGCAATAAAACACCAAATATAAGTTTTGATGTTACCAAATACCAAAGATAGCTTTTAGGTTTCATGATATACCAGGGATGTTCTTTTATACTACTTTTGATGTAAGGAAATTGTCACCAATTTTTGTATTCAATTACATTTAAATTTGTAATTACATTAATATAAGACGCACATAAAGCCTGTTAAGTTATTTCTACGACAAAATTCAAGGTAAGATCAGTTAGTTTAGAATCAAACATATGCAGAGCACAGAGAGAATATAAAGAATGAGGCTTAATTAAGGCTTAATTCGGCTTAAAGAATTATTCTAATTAGGCTCAACATAAATAAATAGACTTTAAATATTACAAAATTATTCGATACAATTAATACATGCTTAAAAATTAAAATATAATTATGCCTGTGAAACAATTAAAAATATGTATGCATTTTGTAACACTGAACTTCTGTAACTGTGTGGCAGCGTGCAATGTAACAATAACAAACTCATGCCATTTAGTATTTGATTTCGAAATATTTACTGGCGGTATTCAAAGTATGCATAAATTGGTGTGTTTGGATACAAAACAATTCGCGAATGCGCGTGAGTCTGGTCTAAGTTATCTTCTCCTTACTTTAAGGCGTACATAAATGCCTTGTTTGATGTTTTTTTTAAAAATAAGTTATCTTTGACACAATTTACTTGCGTTGTTCAATCCCGAATGAGATATTAATCTCCTTACTTTAAGGCGTATCTTCTCCTTACTTATCGTAAGGCTATCTTCTCCTTACTTTAAGGCGTACATAAATGCCTTGTTAGATGTTTTTTTTTTTAAATAAGTTATCTTTGACACAATTTACTTGGGTTGTTCAATCCCGAATGAGATATTAAACTAGAATTTTTATTGTGCTTTTGCAAGTCATGTAAGAAATCTTGTGAAAAAGTAATATTGTTTAAAGAACACACATAATCCACTGATACTCCTTAAAAAAAGAAACAAAACAAATTTGTTTATTTTAATAAAAAAAAAGTTATTTCAAGCAAATTGCTTTGTTTTAAGAGTGATTTAATATTTATATTGCTTTCATGAATACTTAATGCAACAAAAAAGTATTAATTATTCAAAAACAATGAATAATGATAGAACTTATTAAAAAGATTCAACTTTTAATTGAGATTGCAACATTCTGATTCGAGCTCTAAAATTTAGAAAAGATCGCTTTTTTTTTCTTTTTTTTTTATGAAAAAAACCATATGTAAATTTTAATCAGACAAAAATAGGTTCATCATCGTTAAAAAATCAAAAATTTAAATTTTATCAAAATTTTTTAAACCTTATGTTCATTTTACTTTTTTGGTACTAAGAGAATGATTGAAAAACGTAGTAGCATACTGCGGTAAATATTTTAAATCCATGGCTGAAACATTAAAAGAAAAGGGCTAAGAAGTTTTTTTTCTTCACAAAGAGTCATTAAGGTCAGTTTTTTAATCTTACAGAAAAACTTAAAACTAGGTCACGTAAGATTCAAATGAAAGCTTTTTAACGAAATATTTTCTTCTTCTTAATTACCTAGACGCGGAGATTCATTTGGACGAAAGTCACCATCTTTCCAAAAAATAATGTGCTCTTTTTCATTTGTTCTTTTTTCTTTACAATTTATTTCTTTTCCTCACCCAATGTTTGAAAAACTGATTTTTCTTTATAAGTTTAGAAACTTAATTTAGTTCCGGATTAAAGGGTATCAATCAACACTTAATATCATTATCCACAATTTAACTGAATACATCGAGGTATCTTGGATTCAAATGCATGGTGCTCCCTAACAATTTCCATTTATCTATATTTCATAATCTTTAATAAAAATGAAAACAGCAAAGTGTACACATTAAGAGTGGCAAATGAATATCTAACCCAATAAAAGCAAGATGAAACTAACAAAATTTGCCCTCTCATAGTACAGGAAGGCGTTATAAGCTGCAAGAAAATATTAACAGTAAACAATTGAAGAGTATGAAATAAACAATTGAAGAGTATGAAGGCAACAAGTTTGAGAAACGAGTTTATGTTTCAGTTCGTTGCTTCGAATGAGACTCTAATATTATAACAATTCAAGTATTAGCACTTTAATTTATTTTTTCGATTATAATACACATATTTTAAATCCGTTCAAAAGTTTTTCCTGATCAATCTAATTACAATATTTATTGTCCTATGGCTGTTTAGGCAATGGGGGTGCAATTGTTCCTGTTTCTCAGTGGCGTCATCTATGGCCAGGAATTCGACTTCTACTACAACATTCACACAACCACAACCGTTTATAGGGGCGGGTCACATTCACACACAAAGGAGAAAGGACGTAGAACACAGAGAGAGAGAGAAAGAAACATCCATGCCTTGCACGGAATTCGAACTCAGGACCTTTCTGATGCAAGGACAGTTCCCTATCCCCTACACTGGCCTATCTGCATCTAAGTATAAGGATTTTTAAATGTAAGTTGTTGTTGTTATTGAGGTAATAATGCAGTTTTCATATTTGATTCAAATTAAAGAGAAAAAAAGCATGATTTGAATATGATTCTAATAGTAAAACAACTTAAGTAAAATATGATTTATTTTTTCAGTTGTAATACACATTTTATTGATTATGTACAAAATTTTCTTACGTGTCAATCGTATAATACGGATTTTTAAACTTAAGCTGTTGTTGTTATTGTCGTCGGTCATTAAGGTAAGGGGTGCAATTGTTCTTGTTTTCAAGTGGTGCTATCTATGGCCAAGAATTCAACTTCTACCACACCCATACGTCCCACCCTTTCGTAGGGCAGGCACATTCAGATATATTCATTCATTCACAGTTCGTAATTTTAACTTGAATCAGATAATGATCAATCTTTAATTCAGTACCCCCAGGGGTATAACTTGTTGTAGGGAAATAGAGGATCTTGTGACCCAACAGATTTAACTTGCACCATTCATCATTTACAACTCGAGTAGTGTCCGGCCGTCTGGATTTGAGCACCCGTTCTCACGAACATGTGTCTAGCGCCCTACCCAACAGGCTATCCCAGCCCCAAATTTAAGTTAAAATCACTACTATTAAAAAAAAATCGTTTTTCAAGAATTATTAATATTTGATGACCAAAATTGATAGACATGCTGTAGTAAAAAAAGAAATGTTTACTTATAAATTCTAAATGTATATAATTTCTTATTTTTTTTATCACTACCATAATTTCTTCATTTATTATGTTTTCAGTTTCATAAAAAGTGTGAAGAAGATCATAAATCAGCGAGTTATTTAGTAATATGCTGTTTCGTTATTATTTATCAGAAACTGTAGCTAGTTTCTAAATAGTATTTATATGTTCTTTTAGTAATAAGAACGAAAAAACAAATTAGTAATATATTTACTGTGTCATCTAGTTCTACATAACTTACATACTCATTTGAAATTAATATATAGTTCTAATGCTTGACACTAAACTTTTATTTATTTTATTTAAATCCCTTATCAATTTAAATTTGCAAAAGGAAAACTTTCCTTTGTTCTTAAAGTTTAGAACAAACAAATTTTGCCAGGAAAAATATTAACATTTATTTCATTAAACTAATTAAATTCAAGCACTTGTTCAATTCACTTGAGAAATTAAATCTATGCTCTGTTTCGCGATAAAATTCTTGTTTTTCAAAAATGTATATGGATGAATAAATAAGCTGCTGTTTTTTTGTTCATCAACAAAATTTGTAAAACAAAATGTTATAATGGAATTCAAGATAATCATTTAAATAGTTACTTTATTTTTATATTATTACTTTACTTTATAATTATTATTTTATTGAAACTTGCATTAAAAAGTTTTTACATTTTTACGATTCTTTATTTAGAGTTAAGATTAATAATTAAATTTGATTGCATCTGGCGGGCAAAAGGAACGAAAAATGTGTTTCTTGATTGTTACTCCTGTTAGGTTTGATTAACTGTATAAGGTTCGATTCCGAAACGTGATAGTTTGTGCTTCGGTTTTATAAAGAAGAACTTTTCCTGATTGTCTAAACCTAAATTTACATCAGAAAAGTAACCTGGCAGACAAGGAGGAGATGCAGATGTGAGATTGATTTTTTTCTTGCACCCAGGGGCTTCCTACCGAACCACTTTGCACCTATTCCTTTTTTTCTCCATTTTTTTATTCACTCTTGCTGCCTTTTCCATACAGTTAAACCACTTTAAACGTGTTTGTTACTTTTGTATGTTCATTTTGCGTTTACGGAATCGAAACTATAGAGCGTTAATTTCTGTACTTCTGTTTGAACTTCATTCGCTTGACTCATTATTGTTATTAAGGTACGATTTATTCTAAGGTATACGATTATTTTTATAAGGTATGCGATTGTTATGTATGTTACAACTCTTTTTTTTTCCTTTTTTTGGAATAAGTTACAATCAACATGTGCATAGCACTAATGCACATGATGTGCACAGATGTAAAAATTTTAACCCATTCACATCTAACATCCTTTAAAGATTTTTCTTCCTAATATATATATATNTATATATATATATATATATATATATATATATATATATATATATATATATATATATATATATATATATATATATATATATATATATATATATATATATATATATATATATATATATATATATATATATATATATATATATATATATATATATATATATATATATATATATATATATATATATATATATATATATATATATATATATATATATATATATATATATATATATATATATATATATATATATATATATATATATATATATATATATATATATATATATATATATATATATATATATATATATATATATATATATATATATATATATATATATATATATATATATATATATATATATATATATATATATATATATATATATATATATATATATATATATATATATATATATATATATATATATATATATATATATATATATATATATATATATATATATATATGTGTGTGTGTGTGTATATATATGTAAAGAGAAAGATAGTTTACTACTTTTAATGATAGAGCGTGCGGAGAAGGAGAATACGTGTCATCTTCTGAGAATTTCACTCATGCGCTCTTTTTCTGAATATTCCTGTCCCACATTAAAAGGGTATATTAAATTAGAGAAGTGATTAAGAATAAAACCTGGGTCCTTGATAGCCTTCTTCAATTTTTCATTTCATCTCCAAACAGACCGTCCAGGTGTGGACGAAACTATTGACACGACCCCTCCTCTTCCTTTGGGGAGTCATTGCTCTTATGCAGTAAAACTACAATCGTTTTCGATAATTTCGACATTAGTAATATAGCTTTATATGTCTTGAAATTCCAGACACACAACGAGGAGACAAAGGACTAAATATCAAAAAAATAATAATAAATAAATAACTAAATTAAATTGTTTAAACAATAGACTTACTTACATTCCTGACGTCTGCTCATGAAGTGAAGCCAAGAAGGCATGGCGGAATCTGATAATAATCTTTTGGTAGCAGTTAGTCAAAAAAGAATTGATGTCTGGAAACGAATTAGAGTTATATAGCCTACGCAGTTAAAATGAATAAAACTGAGAAAACTAAGTTGACATAAAGAAAAAATTTTACATTTCGATAGAAAAATTATGATATTATGTAGTTCAAGATAAATAGAAGACATTTTGATGCAAGGGTGATGTAGCAACATAGCACTATATATACATAAATAGATCTTTATTATAGTTCATGGTTTTATTCGATTCGATTTCTTCTTCGATTCTCCTATATCCAATTCTTTTTCGCATCTATCATTTTAACTTTACTCGTTCATAATTTCAAGTCATTTTGACTCATACTACTAATAAAAATCTTTGAATAATAATTTTAAAAAAAATTCCATTTGGTTTCTAAATTAGTTCCATCTACACTTTACCCTGCAGCAAATTATTATAAATTTTCAAAATTAAACTAAAATACATTTTTAATTTGTTGGGACTTGATGTTGAAATAAACAACGTCTCTTCTATGATTTAGAAAGATTAATGCTTCGTTGAGACATTTGTTTAATTAACCAAACTGGTTATACATCTCCCCTGAAGATCTCATATTATTTAAAATGTTTCTGGAATATATGTTCACAAAATTTTTCGTCTGATTAATGAGATTAAATAACATTTAATTTCATTTTGCTCCCAAAATTTATGCATTATAATGGTATAAGCAAAATTATTTAACTCGTAAAATAACAGAGCTTTGTTGATTTGACTGAGAACTGAGGGCAGTTAAGAATCGTTAACATAAATCAAGCCAACTTAAATGTAATAAACTGGTGCAAATATTTTTTTTACAGTACGGAATTTAATAAAATTAACGTGATATAGCTTTAAGCTCTTTTGGACAAGTATGGACATTTGCAGAAAATGGAAATTTGAAGCACATATTTTAATATGAAACCAGCTTTTAAAACTAGCTCTTTTCAAAGAATTTTAAGAAATTCACAAAGTGTCCAATCGTTTGATTCTTTATTAAGGACTGTGGATATATCATGTTATGGTTAAAAAAAATCTCATTCCAATTCATTATTTGAGCACTTTTGGACAAATATGGGAATTTTTGAGAATTTGACACACATATTTTAACATGAAACCAGTTTTAAAATATTCGCTCTTTTCAAAAAAATTAAAAAAGTTCGCAAAGTGTAGTTCTGTACTATGATAAATAGATTCTGTACTATGGACTGTGGAATACGACCAAGCGTAAAATCATCAAAATGACATCTTAAAGACATATAAGAAATTGCAAGTTCGTCAATTGATCATTTATGTTAATCTTTGATTTTGAACAACAACGATCAGTACGCTTCGAATCCTTTATATCTCTCATCAGCGCTGTTATATGACAAACCAGTTTGACTATCCAAAATTTTCAAACGTACCGTCATACCGTATCTTGAGCTTAGTCTAATTTTCCCATTTCTCTACCTTCCATTTCGTGGTTGCTATCGTTTGTTATTATCATCAGTCCTTAGCCATTGTCCATTAGTGTATGATTCTATTTATTATCTTATTCAATCATTTTGGTTCCAGGGTCATAGGAGAGTAAATATTTAATCCTATACCTAGAATGGTGACAGAGCCAGAATGGTCCTTAGATATTTCTAATGTTAAGGAGAAATTTTTAGCTTCTTGGAATCGCTGTAATAAAGCGAATTTACTATTTATGATATATCAACTACAAATATGTCAATTTTAAGTAGAGAGCTGACGGGATATAAGGAACTTAGTCACAGAAATTATTCTTTGCAATCATGATAAGAACTTCAATTCCAGATTTTTCATCAAAAAAAAAATCTTCAAAAAATCCAAAGGAACACTGAGTAAAGAAACAGTGCATTTTCAAGAAGATATTTAATTGTAACGAGTAAAATTATGCGAATCCTTGATATATATATATATATANCGGGTAAAAGAAGTTAAATTTTTGACCATAAAAAAATGCATTTTGACGCTTTATGAACAATAAATAAGTAAATAGATAACATCTATCTTTTTTTTCAAGTGGAGTCATCAAAAAAAAATATATATATATATATATATATAAACTACATATATATATATATATAGTATATACTACATATATATATATATAAACTACATATATATATATATAAACTACACATATATATATAGTATATACTACACATATATATATATATTAACTACAGTCAAATAAATCAAGCATGTCCCCCTTACTCTTTCGATTTTTGGGGTATTCAGCAATTTCAGTCTTCCTAATGCAAAAAAACAAAGTTTTAATTAGAATGTCAGTTGAAAAGGCTATCACTCTCTCTCAAACATTGCAGAATGTTTTCCAAAGAAAAACTATCAAAAATTAAAATCTTTCTTATTGCTTGTTTTTGACAGTTTTTCAGAAATGTTTGAACCGTTTCAAAATTGCGTCAATGCTTAGAGAAACAACTGTTTTCTACAATTTACGAAGCGATTAAATTTAATTTTTTATTATTTTTGAAAACAAGCTGAATACTCGTTCTTCTTTTGAGGTGAAACAAAGTAAATATTCAATAAATCGGTTTTCATCATCACTATGGCATCATGCACACAACTGAAAGACATATACAGAACAAAATAAAGTAAGCGTTGCAGATTCTAATTTTTTGATTATTTGTTATTTGTGGTCCATTCCAGTTATTTAGTATTATCATATTAGAAAACAGGGTTTTTAAAAGTTCAGCCCATCGAAGTAATGCTTAACCAGATTTATCATCATTTGACATAATGTCATTGCACGAATTTAACTCTTGATAACCAAAGATTGCCACAATCAATAATTTTGTTTCTGGAACTTATTTCATTCAGTAGGTAGTAAGAACCTATTTCTGTCGAACATATAGTAGACATCTTGGTACCAATATCAGTATATTCGGCATTTTTTAATAACAACAATGAACACAATGTCAGTAGTTCCTACTAATAAAATTAATTAATCATCATTGGCATCAATAATAATAAACTGTTTATTTATGGTTTACCAATTTAGACCAACTCTACTTTTTTTTATTATTGATTGAATATAGCTATACGACATCATACTATTTTAAGTTTACCATAGTATGAGTTCGAAATTTAAATTATGATAAGAAGCATTAACTATACACATAGTATCTATCTTTCAATTTGTGATCTTCAAAATTTTCCCGAGAATTTTGTAAATCGCTTCCATACTGTTCAGTTCGAATTTTCCGTCGTAATAGAGATGCTGATTTTCTGCGAATAATATGCTATTTTTATAACTGCTATGAGATAGCAACTGTTACTCATGACTGTTAAGTCAAGTTTAGCCTATCTAAAGCCAGCGTTGTCTAGGCTTATTTTGAAAATGGAAAGGCGTAAAACGTTAATATGGAGAAAAGCTCCAGTTTTATGAAAGCAGAAAGTGTTTGTGGTCTTTGATATTTAAAAACTTTCTAAAATGTTGCATGACCTGGGCATATAAAAAATTTACCCAAAAATTGCAAATAAGGCAGTGATTCTGATAATTTCATCTAAGTGGAAAAATGTCACCACATTGGCAATTTTTTAAAAAAAGTTTATCAACTTAACTAAAATATTTAAGTTACTTGTCTATTCTAAAGCCCAAACAATCCCACACAGCAAGATTATACATATATATAGTTTGCAATCATCGTATTGCTTCAAGTGTAACGCAGTTAGCAATGCTGTTTTTTATATTTTTTCTTGGCGACAGAGCTTCGAAAAATAGCGTTAAAGGGAGCCTTAAAGAATCGCCGAATCCTTTTTAGAGAATTCGGGACCACAGATGCAATCCCTCGCCTCAACGGTGAGTATATGGAATTCCGGGTGCAATGGCACTTTACCTAAAAACATTAGTGATGGATATACAGGGCTGCAAATGTATACCGGGAAGGAGCACCTAACTAATCAAATTATCAAATTATTGAAATCCATTTTTTGAAATTTATGAACATTGAATATGATTGATTTCTCATTATGTTTGGTAAGAGAAAAAAATAATAACCCCCACCAACTGCCCCCTTTAACTGTGGAGTACCACAATTTCAATTTTATTTTATTAGTACTTGTTGATTTTCTATAATTTAAATTTTGAGCAATTAAAAGCTTAATTATCAATGCACAAAACACGTTTCTTCATACACATTCTTAAATACTAATTCTGTGACGGAATCGCCATCTGTCATGGAATTTTTAGCGTTGATTTTAATTGAAGACTAAGGAAAAATTACGTTTCATAATAATTTTTTTTAAAAAATTACCTATTATATCGCCATCTCTTGCATTATGAGGATTACAAAGATTTGACAAATAAATAACATGGTAAATCTGTTCTCCCCGTGTGTCATTACACAGTGAAGAATTAAGATGGACATTAGTGCGAAAAAAGCCTCACGTTCAAAATCGTTTTTTCCCCGAATTAGTTTCCATGGAAATAAACTGTTTTTCCCTTATGGCCATCACTTCTAAAATCCCAACAGAGGTGACCGAAGACCATAAAAACTTACGCTGAAACTTATTTTTGACTGTTAAGGCTTCAAGTTAGCAAATCATTCAAAATAATATATTTCATAATAATTTCAAATAATTTAAGTCATAAAATCCTGTGAAAATTTCTTTCTATTGGATGAACAGTTTGTCAGAGAGATTTATAAAGTAGACAATTAGGTACGTCGAGTTTTTAAATGTATGTACATCAAATTCAGCTGGGATCAATTAAGAATTGCAAATTTGTTTAATAAGTATATAAGTGCATATGCACACATATATACATATTAACATTCTGCTTCATTCCAACAGATTACTTTAAAATTATGGCATTAAAAGCTTTAAGTGACATCCATCTATCTGATGAAAGATATGAGGCATTGTATAAAAGAATGTTTGCAAGCAAAGTTAGTGCACTTCGAAGTTATTTTGTGAAATGTCTACAATAAAAAGCATTTTTTTAATAATAAAATGTTAAAATTTTCCGAAATTTAATAAAAATATATAGATGGATTTATATTTTTTTTCCAAACAAAGTCTGTATCAGTATCATTTATCCATTTAATACTTTAACTGTCAAAACACAAGATTTTTCTTTTGTGGATTTCACTGGGGAAAGGACGATCTATTGAAAAGCCATCATTCTCAACTAAGATACTAGACTTTCCTCTATCATCCCCACGATTTCTTCACTCCCAATGCGAAGGTCACAAGTCCCAGAAGCCCTTTCGGAAAAGTAATTACCTTTTCCTACTTTCACAAAAGCTTCTCTTTGAATACTTGGATCCATTTTGGACACATAGGTATGTAGAAAGGGACCGACTTCTCTTATTCAATGACGCTAGGTCAATTTAGGCGAATTTTTATTTTTACATTATTAATACTTTGGTAATTAAACGCAAACAAAAATTTGGTTACATTTTCAAAAAAAAGAACAAGAAGAAAAGCATATGTTTCTTTATTTAACTTGTATTAAAAAATATGTATATGTAATAAATTTAAAAATAATTAAAATGTAATAATTAAAAATATAAAAATTAAATGTACTTTTACATTATTAATACTTTCGTAACTGAACGCAAAGAGAATTTTTGTTACATTTTAAAAAAAAAACAGGAAAAAGAGCATATGTCTCTTTATTTAACTTGTATTAAAAAATATGTATGTGTAATAAATTTAAAAATAATTAAAATGTAATAATTTAAAATATAAAAATTAAATGTATTTTTACATTATTAATACTTTCGTAACTGAACGCAAACAGAAATTTTGTTACATTTAAAAAAAAGAACAAGAAGAAAAGCATATGTTTCTTTATTTAACTTGTATTAAAAAATATGTATATGTAATAAATTTAAAAATAATTGAAATGGAATAATTAAAAATTAATTTATAATAATAAAAATTATGAAAATTAAATATATAATAATTAAAAATATAATAAATAAATATATAATAATTGAAAATATAATGATTAAACGTATAATAATTAAAAATATAATAATTAAAATTATAATAGTTAAAAATTTATCAAAATGTTCAGTTAATCAGAATTTGATAATCAAATAGTCAAAGAAAAAATTTTGATAACCAAGTATTCTCTTTGTGTATTTATCAGCAGATGTCAAAATATGGAAAAGTTAAATCTGAACTTTTCAATTTGTTTTAGTTATTTTTTAAACTTGTATTAAATAAATATATATGTGTAATACTTTTGAAAATAATTAAAAAATATGATAATTAAAGGCATGATTAAAAATACATCGCAATGTTCCGTTTATCTAAATATATAAATCAAATAGGTGAAGAAGGAAAAATTTTTGGTATCGAAGTCTTTTTCTTAGAGCTTTGTCCACAATTGTCAAATCATAGAAAACTTCAATCTGGACTTTTCAATTTGTTATAGCTATTTTTTTATTGTATTGAAGCATTTGGTGATTAAAGTCACCAAATTGCACATTTGTTGAAAGTTAAATTTCTAATAAATGCATAATGCGTAACTGTAAATTATAACAGAGTTCTCAATCACCCAAATTACTGAATAGTGATCACATTATATTATTTAGCAAAATTTTCTGATCTAGAGACTCAATTGTTAGACAGCGAAGAGAATTTATGATATTAGGAGAGCAAATCGGTGAACTTCATATTTTTTTTTCCTTTATTGTAAAACAGAGAAATGTCTTTACACTGCCGTGGTGGCTCATTGGATGGAGCACTGACCTTCCAAAGAGGTGATCCAGGTTTGAATCCCAGAGATGGCTGGTAGATATGAATTCCACATCCGGCTCGCACAGACCACAGTATACTGTAGTGAAATACCCTCAGTTTAGGATTATGGGTCACAGTTCCTTGCCATCAAAATAACTGTGGGAGGTTTCCCCCTCATAAAACGCAAATGTGGTTTAGTTTCACCCAAAAAACCTCCACGAAGGCAAATTTCTTCCATTACTTGATCTTTGAGTTCCCTTGTCTTCTGGATTGTGTTCAAAAGTATAAAGCTACGGAGTTGGACATTGGTAGTCGTAAACTCAAAATTGGGTCAGCTATTCAACTTCGGTTTTAAAATATTATGCTGAGCTGTGCTCCCTTGTTACTTGTGCCTATAGCTCAGCTTTCAGCTTCTACACACCAGCTCGCCTGATAGCCATTTTATCTTATTTTTTATTCTTTGAATTTTAAAATTAGACTCTATACGCTAAGACTATCGTTCATCAATGACTAAGCACATGGAAGTTTCCATATCAAGCCACTGCCTTTTGCTTCTTTTTCGAATAAAACAAATGCTAAACCATTCACTTTCCAGCAACAAAACCATTGCTGCTAGAAACATTGAAATCTTAAGACAATCTTATTTTTAATTGAAATAAATATGTCTCTCATTTCAAGTGTTTATATTCGTTTTTGTTCTCGGTCATCAAAAATTACTGATCAAACGTCTTTTCTTGATATGCGACGAGATGAATTGATACTGATTTCTCTCCATAATACGATAAAGTTTTTATGACTTCTAATTAATGAAGTAACCAGGGAAAGAATTTTCCCTATATATCGTAGAGTGTTCAACTCAACTCAGCCATTAATGTGATTTAGAACTTTGCTGTAGTTCACATTTGCATTATACTTTTCATTACAAACTTTTCCTTCTACAAATGTTGCAAGTTGCAGGTTCTATTAATTTGATTAATGCTTCTATAAAAAATGATAAACCGAATTGATTATTAGTTTTCTTAATGAAAAATATAGTGTCGGTAATTTTCACTTTATTAAAGAATATGCATAATCATTATCAAAAATCGCCGACCAGATTACCGAGTGTTTAGCGTGTCCGACTGCGGAGCCATTGGCCACGGGTTCGAATCCTGCTCAGGGCATGGATGTTTCTTTCTCTCTCTGTGTTCTATGTCCTTTCCTCTTTGTGTGACGGGTTTGTGGCTGTGAGACGTGGGTGACGCTGCTCCACTTCCGTGGCTTAGTCACAGGTGCCCACTGGGTAACGAAAAGAGAGTAGCAGTTCTAGCATTTCTGTGGCCAATGGGACAAACCCAAAGCGCCCGCCATTAAAAAAAAGTTATCAAAAATCACGGTAAAATGTATCATTTTACAATAAAAGTGGTCGCTTCACTTGGGCTGATAAAAAAGTTGACAAAGTTGACTATTCCTTAGAATTTACTTCCGATATTTTTGTTTCCTTTTGAGGTAAACAAGATGAAAAAAAACTAAATAAAAATGAGTTATACGCTCTAGTTAGCGTTATAAAGATTCGTAGCTCCGGTAATTTCTTGTTGAAAAGCATTCAAAAGCGTATATTACGTTTTTGTTTTTCTTATTTTTCCGTTAACTACTTTTTTTTATATAATTTCAACTAGAAAATTTCCATCCATTTTTTTTTTAACGTTTTTGAAAATTCCGTAATAAATTAAGAGGAGTCGATCGATTTGAACTAGATCATTATTAAACGAACAACTATAATATCGTCTCTTCTTAATTTATTATGGAATTTTTCCTTCCCGGAAACTTTCTATGGAAACCATATGAAAATTCATTTAAGAGAAATTAGGTGCAAGCAGTGTTTAGCAACATTCAAAAACAATTGCACTTACCTTTGCTTATTAATTTGCGTGTTCACCTATTTTGGAGGCAATCTGTTAAGTTTTTTAAACAATTGTGTTAGGTGCTGAAAAAGTTGGAAGGTATAAAGAAAATTGGAGATTTCTTAGAAAATTGCTTTCAGAAAAAAAAAATTTAAAACTCGGATGATTAGAAATTGTTGATTCCTTTTAATTTATTACAGAATCTTATTTCGTAAAAAACTTCCAAAGTAATAAAAATTTTAAAAAAAAGTATGAGCATCAGCTTACGTTAAATATCTTTGAAGTGCTGGAAAATATTTGTTTACTGTTATTGAAAAGCTTTTTATCCATATTTTGTTGTTAATTTCTTAGTTAATTACTTTTCCGACAAATTTATCCGATTTCTTGATTTCATAAAAAAAGCTTGTCTTAGAGAATATGGAATAGTTAAAGACTTTAATAAAATAATTTTTGAAATTAGATTCAGAATTTTCTTAGAAATAGACCTAGAGTTTGGTCAATTTAATATAGGTTGGATAGAAGCAGTCGGATTTTCTTAATTTATTTACCTTATCTTTTCCTTTGCGGGAGGTTCCTGAGGTAACAAAATTAAACTTAACTAAAGAAAATAGATTAAAAGCCACAGCTTACACTAAACAAGTGCTGCGGTACTTTTAAAAATAGAATTTAATTAAAAATATTGTTTACGTTTTAAATTATTCTTGGAATATTTGAAATTTTCAGTGGAAATACTTTGAGTCAAATAAGCTTCCATAAAATAAAAAAAAAAAGATTTAATCATAACACGTTTTCCCGTTTGAATTTATAAACCGCATTGTTCGTTTATCGTATTGCACGAGTACGAAAACCAAAAAACTTCTTTTAAATTAAAAATTTAATCAAAGTTTCATAAACTGTTCAGATTTTTGATTTGCTTAACCTTGTTTCTCGCCAATTAAATCCTGAGTAATTTAATCTTCCTCCTTATGTTTTTTTAACAGTAATTTTGTAGTCACACCGTTTCAGTCGGTGCGGCAACTTTTATTAATATCGAGATCTTAATATTTAATTTAATTTTGAAATATATAACTGTGTTTAAAGTTAATTTGCTCCAATCAAAATACTGAGTTCTCTACGTACAGTTTCTCTGATGGTTAAGAAAGATAAAACAGAGATCTGTTGTTTGAGAAACTTTTAGCAATAATTTAACTTTTTTATATTGATAATCGGAAAATTGAGAAATTTCTCAGTCTTGATAATTGGTAAACTAATTTAATATTTATTTAAAACAATCTAATAACATTGTTGTGTTAAAGAAGAATTCTGCTCATTCATTGCATATTTAATTTGTGAGATAGACGCATAACGTAAGGTTATATGTTGCTTTTAAAAATAAAAAATAAAAAACTTAAAATTACGCTTGTCATTAAATCTTTTTTTTTCTGTTTTGAATTATATATAATATTATACGAAATAAAATATTTTGCTCTATAGAAATCTATATTTTTTATTTGTTTTAGTTTTTTTCATTTTTTTACCTATCGAGTTAATTTATGCTTATTTTTAGATCCGGAAACGTCAACTAGCCAAAATCATTTTAAAATCCCTTTCACTTTGCTTCTAATCAAGGCTCTAAAGAGTCAAAAGGTGTTCGCGTTATTTTTACAGGGCATGGAGAGGTTTCCATAACTGAAGGAACCACTCGTGATTAATACGCCAATATCATAAGTGACAATTTTGATCACACACACACACACATATATATATNAATAATCGAAATCAATTTAATAAAAATTTTTATATTGATTAATCCTAATTTAATAACAATTATAGATGAATATATTCAATAAAAAATTCATAATTTTTAAATAATAGTTTTTTCCTCAACATATCACGAGTAATACGATGAATTCAAGGAATACATAGTTTCACGAATAATACATTTTCAAGGTACTGACTACTTAACAAATTGTTGTTTACGCTTAATTAATTTTATTAATTAGTAAATTTTTATTGGTATGATTAAAACTTTGTTTCAGTAGCATACAAATATCGTGCTACAATTAAATGTATTAATAAAAAAATTTCAATAAGAAGTATTACTTTGTTTACTTTCATATTTTGTTTTTAAGAGCTAGAATTCTCAACCTATAACAATAACGTTCGTTCCGTTTCCCACAATCCCCCTCGGTTTACTTCTCATTCATCATTGTTTCTTTTTTCCTTAAAAGTCGATGAACCGTATTATTTTATCAATTAAAGACATATTTGTTTTAATTTTATGTAAGAACATTTTATTATTTAGTAATGGTCCCGAATTGAAATGAATCCTGAATCTGAAAGAAATTCAAATCGTTAGAGAAATATCGTGCTATAATAAATCCATAATTTTTATTGAAGAAATCTTAACTGCCAAAAAAGTCCTAAAATTGCAATAATTATTGAACAAATTGCGCAATTTCGAAAAAAACCTTTATTGGTTTTATAATTCACAATGCCCCTCACCCCTATCAGCACCTACAATATAATTTCAGCAGTTTCATGTCAACTTACAGTAAATCTGACAAAACCGTTTTTTTCCCACTAAGTTTGACAGTTGAATTGAAAAAAAGTAAAACAAAAACAAATTATCAACGAATAATCGAACGCTAATATTTCTTATTCCCTTGTTTTTTGTCATACTTTTTTTCCTCAACCAACGAAAAGGCAACGTTACGTTCATCATTTAAAATAGGCTCCAGGTATGGTATAGTTTATTGTTAAACAGATTTTTCTGAGTGTTTTAAGAGAAACAAATGCTCCGTTGATTTTTTCAAAAGTTAATTGTCTACTCTTTCCAGATGTTGAATACACTAGACATGATTACTGAGACTAATGAGACTAGACGAGATCACCGAAACACGTAATCGCACGATGTCAGGAATTGTTTATTCCAAATATAAATGTTGCACTAAGGACTTGATAAGCAATGCAAAGAGCAATATTTTTGCTTAACATAAAGTCCAAAATAGAGATATTCTCTCCATCAATGGTGATAAAGCAAATGGGCATCATTAGCTCCACAAGAGTGTCATTAGTTTGACCAATTTTCTCACGCCTTTTTATGAAAGGGCACTGTTAATATTAATCACATCATTCATAAATATAATTTTCAACATATAATATAAAAATTGATTAACACACATTATAATAATATATTGATAAATTTGCCTTTTTAATATTGCTTAATGATCTGACAGAAAGCTAATTGCTTCATTTATAGGCCAATAATAACACATGAAAACAACTTTTCAGACCTAGTTGTAGAATGAAATTATGTTCCGTCGTAATATAAGTAAATAAAGCGAAAATCAATAAACGACACATTGCTTCATGATCCATTAAATAAGGCAACACAAACACTGAAAATTTTATTAAATTAATGATGAAAATGTATTAATGTCATTAGGGAGGCTAATGAAGATTGGGAAGTTAATGCTATGTTTGGTTCTGAATTTATGGCCTGAAATATACTTGTTGGCTGTAAGAGAGGAAAACGTGATGTATGATATTAATCAACCTAAGCTTTTCGATTTCCGAGAGGTTAAATTAATATATTTTAAAATAATGTAAGATATATATATATTTGTTGACAATGTTAAAAAGCATTATATTTTGATAAATTTGAACAATTTTTCTGATGATCTGTGACATTTTTTGCTTCAATTTGAATTTGTGAAATTCCATTTCAACTTATAGTAAGGAAATTATTTTAAGTTATATATCGTTTAAATATAATTATTATAAATTAATGCTTCAAAATATATATATATTTTAGTATCAAAACAAAGAAAAAAGAGCATACAATAACCTTTGAAATAATTAAAATGGACGGGTCTGTCTGCACTGTATAATAGGGTGGTTAGAACTAAAATAACTAAAAGAAGCGTAAATTAGGAAAACCAAATTAAATGCTGCGGAAACTTTTAGCGTACCTTGACACCAATATATTCAATGCTGATTACAATACACCTCTTATATTGTCTTTGAACAATTATTTGACTATAAGTTCATATTGCTCCGTTTCTATTTCCTGGATAGTATATATCTTTTAAACATAAAATTTATCACGATAACATTGTTGATTTGTCAAAGACATTTATTCTGGTTCATGGATGCATTCGACTTCAAGATGGACACGTGATCAAAAAATTAAGAGAACTAAACTAACAAAATAATATAGGACGTATTAGTTACGTATCATATTTTTTCTTAACATTAGGAAAGGAGACAAGTTGATCGAACTTCTACTAACATGTAATTACTTACATAGTGGACAGCTTACATACTGTTAATGTATACAACTTATATAGGTTTTAACAGAGTGGATTTTAACTTCATGAGGAAACAAATATAATTAAGAGCCCAGTTAATAGAAGAACTTAAATTTGGAAATGTCAATTACGTAAATGTAATCACAGCTGCTCCATTGTTCATTTTCACCGAGCCAGGAATGATTGGGCAAAACTATTTGTTCTGTCGAATTGAGTTACCGAATGTTACGTTTCAATGTTAAAATTGTCTTTAGAACTTGAACTTCAAAAATAGTTTTAGAATACTTACAGGCTTGAAATTTAATAATGAGTTGCTAAATTCAAAATAGTATATATTTTAAGGAAAAAAAAACTATTCAAAAGCATCACATATGTACTAAATAAATATGGACATTCCAAACTTACTACACCATACTCAGTATTTATTTATGAAAAAAATATTGCACTCGTTTGTAATTTCTCAATTCTGAAATTTCTCGTTTATAAGGTGGAACTATAAACATTTTTATGTCTAAAAGATACTCCTAATCTGCTTTGGTATTAATTTGGAACAATCCCTTAGTAGGGTAGTTTTTCTAGATTTTTCAAACCTGTTACAAGTTTAACTTTTGAGATAAGATCGAAGTGTTTCTGAATTTTTCGTATCTGACCGATTCCTATTGATTGACAGTGGCCACAACTATATTAGATATAATAATTGTGAACATAATGATTTGCCTGTAGAAACTAAAAGGAGAAGCAGACCTCGTATAATATGGATTGACTGTCGTGAAAAAGACGTGAATATTCTGAATCCAAAAATTAGAGGAAGGCCGCTAAACGGAGAGGTACCTGGAGAAGGCTTCTGAGCAATCCAGGGCCCTCCCAGAACTGTCTTGACTGTGAAGAAGAAGAAGAATATAATGATGTGTAACTCAAGTGAAGTAACGCCTTTTAGTAAAATATGAATGTCCTCATTAATTAATACTAACAATAACTCAACTGTTATAATTCATAAAAATTTAAGTTATAACTTTAAGTTAAAAAATGCATTTACAGATATTATTATCCAGTCTATCGACCATCCTTATCAATAAAAAAGCCCAAATATATTTATGAAATATTTTTTTTAAACCAAGGATTTCTTATTACTTGTCAAATATTTTTATTTTAAGAAATCGATTAATACCAACTGAATCAAAGTCGTCGTGTAGAGAAGGCAATAAGAGCAGTTTAAACATAGCTAACTCTTCTAAGAAAAGAACAATGTAATTAAAGAGACATGTAAAGAATTCGAAGAGTTAGGCAAACAAACCTGATATCCCTCGGGAAAGAACGTTTTTAGTATGCTGAGATTCTTTGTTTAGTATGTACCGAGTATGTTTTTTTGTTCGAAGTGGACTTCTGAAGACTTTTCCTATTTACTTAAATGGGCCTAAAAACAAGGTTAGTATTTATTTTAAAGTATTAATTAAAATATTTACATGAAAATAAATTAAAGAGATAATTTAATTTTTAATATTAATTAGGTCACTCAATTCAATACATCTCCGATTTTGTAGAACATTTTAACGCCTGCCTTTCTAGTTTATGCATTGTAAAAACTAGTGTAATAGCTATTAAAACTTGAAGTTCAACAGCATGAAATCCAAACTGTTATTCTGTTAATCTAAATTAACAACTGTTAACAACAACTGTTAGCTAACACCAACTATTTATTTTACCACAAAAATGTCTTAGTTACAATTATATTAATATTCTAGTTCTTTTTGGTGATGAAGATTTATCCCAATTATTTCAAATTTAATGTTAATTAAGCAAGGTTGTCTTTGTTGTTGGCTATTTTATCTTTCAGTAAATTGCCAACTATGGATCTCTTCCTATGATCCTAACAGTCCATTAGGAACAATTCAACCACTTTTAATTTTAATTTCATGTCATAAGGACAGGAGAAAAGGGGCTCTTCCTTGGGTCCGACCATTAATTAACTTTACGAATATATTCCTCATGTTAGAATACTGCATCTCTTCATACCTATAAGGGAGTATCCTTCTATTTTGTGATATTGTTATGACCACTATGTAACTTTTAATAATTTTTGAAAATTAAAGCAACAATCCTTTTTTTTAAATAATTTTCTTCGATTCCTTGTAAGAAGCGCCGATGTACAAAAATCATTACTACTACTGTCAATACCTTCATAAAAACTGCAATGAATTTACCTCCACAATAAAAACTGGAGTACAAATATTTCTGCCATAAAACTCTTTCCTTCTTTCATATAAACTATAACTGCCATCACAATATAGCTTAATTATTGAATTAATATGCAAACTTCATATTTTAAATTATTTAAAGTGAAAATTAAATTTAATATAATGATGTTTTCATTTATTTCAAGAACTGTTTAATGCAGCATTTTTTATTTCAGATTAGGTAATTTATATACTTCGGAAAATTAAAATTATTTTAATTTAAAATATATTTTTTTCTATTTAATCTCTTTAATGCATTAAAAGCAGCTTAGCGTTTCATACTTAGATAATACTTAAACTTTGGATAGTTTTGAGTATTTTGTTTGTAATTTAAAAGGTAAGCAGTTTTAGAAATAGTACTACAACTATCCATGTACTATTACTCAAAACCTTAAACGAAATTCCCATTCGAAGCAGGCAACTGATCAGTCCTCATTCATTCCAGAGCTATAAATATTAGATAAACTTCTTTGTACATTTTTAAAGAGCAATTTTCCGTTACTAGTCATTTAAAATAGTTCAATCGTAAAACGTATCATTTGTGTAAATCCAAATATAAAAGATAATTTCGTCATTGCTTGAGAGAACAAGAGTTCGAAAGATAATTTAACAATTTGTAAATACTCTAAATGCTCAAAATTACTCAAAACACATGTGGCCTAATATTTTCAAGGCTTAATTTAGTATTACGCTCACATAGATAATCAAATAAAATATATGATAATCATAGCACAAATATTCCATAAGGTCTTATCTTGTGTTATTAAAAAGTTATTTATTATTTTAATTTTCAAACCGAATGCTTACTTATTGTATGCATTTTATGAAAACAAAATAATCACAAAATCTGTTATTCGTTTTATTAGGACACATACATAAACTATTTATAGTAACAAATAAATTATAAATGTATTTTTAATGACAAATTCTTGAATCGAGCACATGCCAGTTAGCAATTTAGGCATTTTAAGTTACCTTAGAAAATGAGATTAATTTCTTAGAAATGATGAGATTATTTTCTAAAAAATAATGAGAATATTTTCTTACAAAAACTGCATTACATCTTATGAATAATTATTGCTCGAAGCCCACGGTGATTTTTAGTATATGCATCCCTACACACAGACTGATAAATCTGTGAAAGTAGGTGTTATGCTGAAAAATCCACAACATATTTCCAAAATTTTAAAAACCGAATTATCCTACTTAATAATTTTTCAATAAATAGAAATCATTAATATAATCTGTATTATTTTTATGCTACAACCTTGAATTTGAAGCAGAATAAATTCTATTTTTAGAGATTCCCTCTACATCTACCAGACGTATATTAGCGTAGAATTTAAAAGCAGTTTTATGGTTGCTAATGTTTTGAATTGATTAGAATTCATTATTATTTCTCACACTTTTTCTCCGCCAACACATTTGAATGCGTAAGGTTAAGAAAAAGAGCTTTGGCAATAGATTAAACCAATTTTTAGGCAATATGTGAATTCCTTAACATTCCTTGGAAAAAATTATGTTAACGCACAGATGCCACACACATTTGTGGTAGCTCTGTTACGGAGGTTTCCTGTAGTGCTCAGCCCGGTAGCTACACACTCCGGGCCAATTTTAAAATTCATTACTTGATAATTTAAATTGAAATTAGTAATAAAGATTAATTTTTCTTCGGAGCTCCATACATTTCTGAAATAAAACATTATTTAGTTTATATCAAATTTGATTCTTCACTATATTTGTTTATCTGCACACTCTGGACAAATGGATTATGATAATTTCCGATAATGATTCATCAACATTTTTCAGCTTATGCTAATCATCATCTTCAGGATAAATATTCCGCTAATATTGCTTTCCTCTAACGAAATCAAACTAATAGTAATCATTAACTATTAGTTTGATATTTTGCAAATAATTTTCTTGTAATTAGGTATTTCTATTATATTATCTTTATGAAAAACTATCCTTCCAATTTTTTTTTCTTATTGAATCTTTGAATTCAGAGATTTCATTATAATAAAATTTCTACTTCCAAAATGCCCCAAAATCGTTTAGTAATTTCTTTTAAAAGCATATGGGCTTTTTATAAATTAAAAAAAACACACAAAGCTGCTTTTATATAATAATCATATATCGGATATTATTGCTTTAAAATTACATAAACATATTCCCAAAAATTAGCTATATTTAGTTAATGAGTGGAGGTAACAAATTTGAACTTTATATTTTTGAATGTTACATAGAAGCAAAAGGAAAGCGATTGTGTCACCTAAACATGTTTCTTGTCCCCACATAGAGGAAAAGAAATCTGGTAAAATTACTGTATTGTATGGTTATGGCATTTCGGTAAAAACAAATAAACCAAAACTCCGGATCATAAAGTTAAAATGCATGGTAATTAAATCATTAAGTAATTAATAGTTGATCATGAATTTTTTAGTTCAAAGGGTAACAGTTTATTGGAAATTTCGGTTTTCAAAATTACAGTTCTTATTTCCACACATTTAGTAAAAATAAGAAAAAAATCTTGAAAGTATATTTATCTGAATAAATGGTTTTTATTCTATGCTCTTAGATATCATGATACAATTGTCAAATTTGCCACATTTAGAAAATTTCATCACCTATTATAAGGCCATATTATGTTGTTGATTTCGCTAAACTCATTACCAAAGCACTTCAGTGCTTCTACCGAGCTTTTTAGTGTCTCCATAAAGCAAACACTGTAAACGTTACCATATTCTGGTAGCTTTCACCAGACTTTTTTCTAAGTGCAGGATGCACCACACAAAAGCACCTTGTATTACATCCCAGATTTCGTCAAATATAACTATTATAATATGACTATAACTTATTTAAAAACAACTATATAAGTTATTTAGTAACTAAATTTGAATTTGCTTTTCACGAAATAATTGAAATCTCCTTAAGTGATGCTATGGTACATATATCCTGCTTAATAGATAATATATTGATTAACCTTATTAGAAATCAAAAAAATTTTGTAAATAACATTATAGAAACATGATTCTTGAAAATAAGTTGGCAGTAAACCAAGGCAAAAAAGTTCTTTTTAACATTTTTTCAACCATTGAAAACATCCATCATTCAGGTCGTGTCATTTTAGGGAAACAAGATATCGAATTTAAAGATGCACATTTGTCTTAATCTAACACTTTTAGGGAAAAAAAAGTATTTGCATTCATTTTGATTTGTGTAGTTCACGTAAGTATTTCTTAGTACGAAAATAAATAGTGTCAATCGAAAATAATTTAATCACAAGTTTCTCCTTAATGAAATGAACATAATGAAATGAACATAATGAAATAAAATCAATTATTTAAAAAATATTGCATTATTTATATGAAGTGAAAACACTATTTTAAGTTCTAAGAACTATTAGCCGCTTCCGTGATTATCCCGACTTAACTCAGGTATACACACACGCACACACACATANACATAACTATGAACTAAGAATCTAAATCTAAATGTGAATATTTATATAAATTTTATTATAATCCCGAGAAAACTCGGGCGTAGCAGAATTTGTCTGTACATTTTATTTTATCACGTTTTTACTAGTCCGGAAGCAAAAACTAATAATCTGATGTCATTAGAAGTTTGCCAAGTCTTGATTAGGAGTTTTGTGGTAGGATTGTGGGGCTGCTCATGCGTTTTGTGTGATAGTATATACGATGCTTGCTGAATTTACATAGAAAAAAGAATAATCAAAATGACGCATCACTTCAATGGCGTTTGGATAGAATCACTTTGTGTTGTCTCTTGTTTTAAAAACTATCATACAAAGATTAATATTCAACTTTTTTAATTTTCCGGAGATAACTCGGGATAGTAAACTGATGGTAAATTAAAAGTTTTTTATACATAAAAAAACTAAATTTCAACTAAACACTTGTGTATTGTCTTAGTTCCTTGTATTTATTAATGCAATTTTTAAAAAAATCATTTTTTGCAATTTTTTTAAAAACAAAATGGTAAGGGGAGGTGGTTAATGAAAGAATGTTCTCATTTTGTTTAGAAAAGAAAACATGAAGGAACAAACATAGTTAAAAGGGGTACTTCTTTCATTTCAAAGACGGAAATTTTTGAATTAGGAGCTATCAGATTCGGAAAAATTTTTTTTTAGTTCTTCAGCAAGCACAATAATAGACGCGCAATTCCCATGTAGGGTGACAAAAAATTCCTTGCAAATATCCAAGCATTGCAGACAGCAATATCACAAAAAAGTGCAATCCATCTTCAAATTTCTGTACTTATATGGTAATTCCTTATCATTTAGTGTGGTAACGTTTTGTTATCTTTTTGCGATGACAGTGCTTGGCCTCTACTCTATGCTGTAATCTGTATGCACATTCAAATGAATACTATTCAGAATTATGACATTTGTTTCGTTTGCACAAAAATATTGAATGTTTCGGTTCCATTTTGCAATGCAAAAGATGAACTACGAAGAGATGGCACTGAAAATAGGAGGCAATTCTCTCTTATTCAGACTCGCAATCCAAATTGTGAAGGCATTTTTTAAAGAAAAAATTATTTGCAAGTTTTACTGAGAAAATAGCGAATAGTATCGCCTTGATCGGAGTAGGTTTTTTCTATACTTAGAGCACTATACATTCAAAGAGTTGAAATTCAGTTCCACTATTTCTATTCCACAAGTAATTTTCTAGAGGTTTGCAGTCTTGTAAAATCAAAAAACAGGCTTAAATTTTTAAAATTGAATGTTTTTTCTTACAAGGATCAGAATGACCTCTTTCGGCCGTTTTAGGTATATCTTTAATAATCAAGATGAGCGTATGAGCGTTTGATACAGTATTCTTAGAAACTATTTATGAAATGTTCAAAAATATGAGCGTCGAAGCTCACGTATATATTCAAGAACAGCGTAAGAAATGTCAAAAAATTATCAAACCGACGCCAACCACACCTCTAGTGTTAATCATAAAAATTGCCTTTTTTAAAAATTTCTAAAAATAATGAAAATAATTCTTTAATTTCAAATCTATTGGAAACGCTAGAGTTGGACTGCATTTTCCTTAGATTTTTTCTATAGAAAATTGAGTTTAAAATAGAGTCTGTTGTCACATTAACAATGGAAAAACAGGAGTGGGAAATGTATAAAAAATACATAAATAAATAAATGGAAATAATACATTATTTATTGATTACGCAGACTATAGTGTTATCAAGAAAACCATTAGTGCGAAAGGAAAGTTGAAAGCATCGAACAAAAATGCAACAGCGTCTTATTTCAAATTCCAATTTTCAACATCTTCAAGCAAATAAATCGATAAAATAACGTGATTTCAAAATTGTTTGAAAAACAATTTTGAAATTTTAATTCGGTTCAAATGTTACATTATTTTCAATATCACTATTTCTTAATTGACAATTTTTCCGAGTAGGAAGGCTTATATGAAATGTTAAAGTGTGACATAAAAATATCTGTATTTATTATATTAAATATTATATGTATTTTATATCCATTGCTCTCAATAATTTGAATGGATGCAAAGGTTTGTAAAATTATACTAGAAATTAAACAATAATTGAATATATACAGTTATAGTTAAAGTTTTTTATGCTAAATTTTTAACTTCAGTTATAAGAAGCTTCATATTATATCAATCTGCTCACAATATAAAATATGAATTAAACGATAAAATACTGTTAGAGCGTTTATAATGCTTTGAACCATAATATCGTTTAAATATGCTGTTACATAAATATTGAGCTAAGCTGATACATAATATCGTGCAAACTTGCGGCGACCATAGTATGGTTGCTGAGTTGAACCATATTATCGTCTTATTCAATCAGATGTGTTACTATGACTCAACCTTAACAGAGACATGGTTTAATTTAAGACTTTAGGCGGTTGAATGACACACCATATTATAGTTACATGAACCGATCTTTTCACGAGTTTAAGCGAAATATTTTATTTTCCAGTAGAAATAAAGAATCGAGTATCGACTGAATTATAATTATGCAATTGAGATAAAAATAAGTAATAAAAATTGGTAAGAATTTGGTAGAGTTTGGTTTGTCTCGTAAAAAGTATTAAACTCTAAAAGTATTAGCTTATCGTTTACCTTCTAAACCGTATTTCTTAAAACTTAAGACTTATTTAATTTCTCATAATAAAACTAAATATACTTTTTTTATCCAATTCCTTACATCTTGTTCAGAACAGAGATGGATGCAAATGATCAACATATCATAAATGGTATAAAAATACATAACAATGCAACTTTTGTTTTTCAAAGTCAATGACATTTTTTCGATTTCTTAACATAAAGATAGATTTAAAAATTATGAATATTTAATTGGTACTTAATTTTTGACATTAAATATTAAAAAGTCGAAACTAAACAGTGTTGTTTCACATAAGAAATTTCGTTTTTTTTTTAAAAAAAGGCTAATTTTTCGAATACCAACATAACTATGAACTAAGCATTATCTTATTATTAAATCAATTATGAAACAATTTTAAAAAGTTTCGATTTTTAGCTATATACGTGAGTTTCGCCTTTCACTGAAAATGGTGATCTAAAGCTATGAATTTTAAATGACACCATGTAACAGAAAGACGTAGTCGAGGGTTAGTGATACTCAACTGACATTGCGTGTCATTTTATGAGTAAAACGGCCATTTTCCCATTACACCAAGAGTCAGCAGATATGGCTGCATGCTTGATACAATAGACGTTTTTGAATTTACGAAATCGTCTTGAATAAATTTTGAATATAAAGGACTAAATAAGTGAAAATGAATCACAATGGAAGAGGGAGCTACATATAGTGATATTATAGTTGCGAGTATATTTCTGTCATGGCTA
The DNA here is from genome assembly GCF_043381705.1 of Parasteatoda tepidariorum. Taxonomy (NCBI): domain Eukaryota; kingdom Metazoa; phylum Arthropoda; class Arachnida; order Araneae; family Theridiidae; genus Parasteatoda; species Parasteatoda tepidariorum. The sequence goes on from NC_092204.1 coordinate 23,653,260, forward strand.
CATTACAATTATGGGTATAAATGTATTCAATTACGGATTATATAGATATATAAGGAATTGCTTGTTTAGATTGATTTTGTAAACACCTATATTTTCAAATTTAAAAGTCCATGTTTAAACAAAAGTACAAAAGTAAATAAAAATAGAAATTTAATTAAAACTCTAAATTTTAAAAAAAGTCTAAAGTTATGCAAAATGTATGCGGAGATGGAAATAGTATAGTCAGATGATCGTTGGCTTCTGGTAGGATTTGAACAAAGGACCTCCTGGTTAGAAATAGGATGTTCCAAACAACATAGTTGTACACCACAGTCCAGAGAGTGTCAAGAAGCTTTGTATATGGTCCCTAGCATTCCATTTGCTTAAAAGTTAAGTCATAGTAACAAAAAATTAAAATTAAAATTATCACTCTCCTGACTAAGCTATTGGAATCATGTTTTTGCAAATTTCAACCCTTTGTACCGTTGAAATTCGAAATCGGCATATTTTCAAATATAAAAGTGCGAATTTAAATTAAAAAAATGAAAGTCCAAATTTAATTAAGAATCTAAATTTGGAATGTATTATACCGCGTATTTTACATAACAAAGATTTGATTCAGAAAAAAATTAAGAGAAATTGATTTTATATAAAAATATAAAAAAATGAAGATAAATAATATAACAATTTCGTAAATATAGCTACTAAAAATATTAGAATTAATCTATCTTTTTAATATTTCGTTAATAGTTAAGATAAAATTAAAAAATAAATAAAAAGTAATCCTGAATTTATTATTTTCTGAATTTTTTCCTCTCTCATTATGCCTAAATCAGTCATAAATAAGTATTTATATCTCATAAATACATTTAAAAAATAATTTATTATCAGTTACCAGATAAAGTGCAGCGCGCCTGAAAGGTCAAGAGAATATTTTCTTTATAAAATATGCAGAAAATAATTTCTTTTGACCGAAAAAATAATTTAGAATGTAAAATGATGAATATGATGCATATGATGGTCAAAATTTGGCATTTTTAAAGCACATTTAAAATTAAATGAACGATTCATATTAAAAAACAACTATTTACTTAGAGCAACAAAATTAATATAATTACTCTAAGAGTTAGTGAGATTACTTAAATTGAAATTTCGGTTGCACTAATAATTTGAGGAATAAAAAAGACTACATTTCATTAAAAATTTATAACAGAGAATTATCGATATGAAAAGTAACGAAAATAACTGAAACAACGAACGAATGTCAAGTTGCGGTAAGCGAGCCCGCATGACGGGCCTGTGAGTCACAAACGTCTGTTCTCTTTGGAAAAAATGTGGGACGTAACTTCATAATTATGCATATTTCAGAATTACGCACAATTTGCTCATGTGCGTTTTTCAATGCAGTTATAGTAAATCATGGAGTAATTACAAAAAGCGATATGTTGACTGTGCCTAAGTAGTGAGTGCCGGTGAGTAACTGGGGTTGAGGTTGCTTTTGAATCCGGTGTGTCAGACCTGTCGCCTACCCTAAAGAACTAGTTTTAACACCCTACTTACACGAAGACTGAAGAAAGTCGTCTGACTTTAAAATCTTGAAGAAAAAAAAGTTAGTTAAATTTACTGATTCCTGATGCTAAGAATCTCACTTTGCAATTATAGGCAAAAAATATTTACGTAGTGAAACGAGCCAATTATCATGACCCAGAATTCTGGCCTTATTAGAAATCGCCTTCTCCCAACAATTCTTGCATGAAAGCAGGCAAACAAAATAGGATGAGAGAAATATGTTATCAATCATTTGTGACGTCACACGCTGATGTCAGGCCTTTTGTAAATGCTGAGTAAGGAATGATACTTTTTTAATAAGGAAAACATGTTATCTTGAGATATGTAATCCTTACTGGCTGCATCAAACTGTTAGCTGTTTCACCCTACTGTGAACTTCAAAAAAAATTTTGTGCTTTTTCAATTTAACTCCTATGAGTACGCTTTCAATAAATTCGACTTAATTTCCTTCAAAAATTTATTTAGTATCAATATTTTTTTTCTTCAGAATAATAATACCAAATAAAATTTTTTCTTTTAGTTAAATTGCTTTCTAGTAGTGAAATTTCCGTTATCTCGTATAATTTCAATAATAATGTAGCAATTTTGAAAATGTTGCAATATTTTTTTCAAATTGATTAAATTTTCAAAAGCAATGTGAATATTTTTGCACTTTCATTTGCGGCTTAGTCATCGTTATCTGTGAAAGATTGAAAAATGAGAATTTTATTTTCCTTAATGGAATAAAAAGTTGCATTTAATATATTTAAAAGAACAAGTTGCACAAAATTTCGGTTATTAAAAAATAATGAAATATGATGACCAGGCTGTTATTTTTTTATAGTTAGAAAAAAATCACTACCAATGAATGTTCAAAATATTTAAAGCCTTCCCATTTTTTTAACTGCGAAGAATAAAAACTTGAAAAAATAATTATAATTGAAAAACAATCGAAACAGGTGGAGCCTAATTACAAACTAATAGTCACAGACTGTTGCTTAAACTGAAGATTGATAAATTTAAAAAAAAAAATTACTGAAAAAAGCACAGAAAAATACAGAGTTAGAAAAAGATAGAAAGACATGAAATACTCATTTCTAATTATGTTTTATCCACTGAGAATTTTTTTAAATTTAAAATTTGAAGCTGCATAATATTTTTAAGAAGCACTGAATTTCGAAATCTTTAAGCATGTATGAGATGCAAAAATTATTTAAATGATTAACGCTTCTCATAGTATAAAATTAATAGAATCTGAAAACAATTCACCTAAGTAAAATAGTAAATACAATTATTTTGCTGAACTAACCATTTGTACTTTTTACCATTGCTTATGGATTTTCTACAGCTTTTTGCTGGTATGCTGCAATGTTAAACAGCAATTGTATAGGAATTGAAAAACATCCATATACTCAATTTGTTTTTACGGTTTAGGAAGTGATGACAGAGTACGCACAGTAAGTATTTAGTGAATGTGGATAGTCTTATAATGAATGCGAATTTGAACATGTTTTTTATTTTTTTCTTTATAAAATACAGTACCATCTCGATACAGCAAACAACTAAAAAACAATTACATATAATACAGCATAAATACAGAAATGTGACATCAAGCAACAGTCGAGCAGAGTAACGTGACTTGAATTAGTGGCACCTACTGTCTGCCTCTTATACATGATCAGTAACGACGTCACAGAATCACGACTCTCACATTATCTATAAAAAAAAGAGATCTTATTCCTGTTAATTTTATATGCTCAAAGGAGTAACATACCACTCAAGCAGAAATGATTGATCTCATATTGATAGTAAATTTTAATAATAAAAACTATAATTAAATAATTAATAATGATAATTTCCCTAAAATAAAATTGTTATAGTAAACATTTACCACAATATTAGAAGCGATTCATTTACATTATTTATTAAAGAAACAGAAAATGGTAGGAACTTTAATTGCGGAAGAAATTAAAGTCATATTAATCATAAAAGAAACTTTTACCTAATATGGATAGGAGACATAAAAAGCTTAATTAAAGTCATTAAAGTCATAAAGACGTTTAAAGGTGACATAATTTGGCAGCTGCATTTTGCCGAAACAAAACAATGCTCAATTTCTTTAAAACAGCAATAAATGTGGAAACTCTTCCATTTTGGTAAGAGAGATTGCGTAGATATTTAATTAAACATATTGGCTTCTAGAAAAAAAAACTATTTGTGAAAATCAAAGTCGGGAAAAAAACTACACTGCTGTTATTCTAGAAAAAAATGAAGAGGTGTATCCTCTCAAAAAAGTACTTCTCAGTAAAAAAAATAAGAATATCCTCTTATATTTCTATTTATAATATAACATATTATTCTCAATTTTTTTTTTCATACGATTAATGAAGACTAATATATAATAATGATGACATGCAAGTAATATAATCTTAATGTCAGCAATAAAGTGTCTGACTGGCATAAGCGACAACTTCAATTTCCATATTTTTTTTCTTCATTTTTTTACACGTTATTCACATTAACCATAAGCAGTCGTGAGAAATAATTTATTTAATTTTACTTAGTTTTACGTAAATTTGCGTCCTAAGTATAGATTCATCTTGTAACGAAAAGTAACGGAATAACAACAGCTTTTGGAAACGGATACCGGGAATGAAGCAGATAAAAACGATGCGCATTTACTGAAATTTCTCTGCGCATGCGTACTTTATCCGCGTGTACCGTTGATAAAGAGCGACACTGTTTTAAAGGGACAACTTGTGGGAAATTGTTTTTATGTCTTTAAATGAATCCAAAACCTTTCTTTTTGCAGTGCTTAAAAAAACGGACTAACCAGAATAACTTTTAATTTAATGATCTGATTTTCACGTTCTAGTACTCATTCTTAATGTCTTAAGAGGCTATTTAATACATGCTTCTAATAAGTACAGACGATATTTTAAATTACGAAATCAGACATAAAAATGCACTTTCTCTGAATAAACATACCTTTTTTTCCCTACGACTTCGGCTTATTTACCCCAAACAAATAGGGGTTACCCGCAATCAGAGAAATAAGATCCCAACAGTTTGCTCAGGACAGCGCTCCATAGTTTGGACCCCTTAATGTTAGCTTTACTTAACAATTTCGTATTTCGTTATATCTCGAGAATTTTATAATTGAATTGAAAAAGAAATAACACACAATTATAAAATTCGTGCATTCAAAGGTGCATTCCATGCGAAAAATAACTTTTTTATAGATATTTATTATTTTTTTTTTCTTTTTATTTAAGAATGGTAAAAAAATAATTATATTTAGTTAGGCATGCAATTTTCTGAATCATTTTAAAGAATATGTATATGGCATATATGGAATATTTTATATAGTAAAATACAAAATATGAGCCAAATCAGTTGAATAGTTACTGAGAAATGGTATTTTAATTATCAAACGAAATTCAATTTCTTAGGAACTATTCGATCTAATATTTGATTCAATAAATTTATTGATTAGTTTCGCATATTTAGTCTTTTATTGACAATTTACAGGCTGGCAAAAAACATTTGCACCCTATTGTGCATATGTATGGAAAAACTATATCATTTACACTAAAGAAAAAGATTAAAAATACCAGCATGCGTGACAGCTTCATCAAGGAGGCCAAACCATGCAGACAGTGCAGGATAAGTTTTTGTAGACAGCAAACAGGCCTTAGTACTCAACTGCTCCACGGAAACGGAAGTGAAACAATAAGCGTATCAAACGATGCCTAAGTAACAAAGGATTGAAATTCAGTCTAGAAGTACGTGTTTTTAATTGGTGAGGGCAACGAAGGGCAATGAAACTTTTCCTTAAACCCAAACAAAAGATATACAGACTCAGAAAGCAGCATTATTGGACGAACGGGAACATTAGTCACAGAAACTCCAAAAATAATTTCCGAAAGGAAACTGCTGTGTATGTTTACAGGTGAGGATGGTACTCTATATATTCTTGTATAAAATTGGGTACATTTTCCATCTGTACCTTCAACTCAAATCGGCAGAAAACTTTTGTTAATAGGGAAGCTGAGTCCCTTGGGACCATTCCCCACATTTTAAAACGTTTGTTCAATAAGCATTTTCAATCAGTATCTTTACTAAGAAAAATCTTTTTTTAAAAATTTAGAGGAAAAGCACTACAGAAATCAGAGAATTAATCTGGATCTTTGAATTCACACTTTTTAATTGATTTTTTCTTCATTGAAAATCGTATTTCTCGGAACATACTTAATTGCATAAAAAGAGAACTGATTTTTGCGCTTTCGTGGATTAGTTTCTTTTGCAGTTCTTTTCTTTTACAAAAATATATAGTTTTTTTTAAATGTTATTTAGAATTCTAAAAACTCTAAAATAAGTTTATATAATCGGGAGCGCCAAAAAACATTGAGGTTAGTTTTTTTTCTTAGTTTCTAAAATTTAAAAAATGCAACTTTTCGTTAATTATTTTTATTGTATTATAATTGAATTAATAGAGGTTTTCCTTTCCTCAAAAAACTTTGCGAATAACAAATATTTTTTTTGCTGTTTTTAGATTTAAATATCGAGAATAAAGAAGAGAAAGTGAATAAAAAATATTTAAAATAAGCTACTTATAGCCTCTAGCTTTTTATAAGCTTCTTAAAACAGTTTTTTGCAAATTTTCGCTGATTTGACTCTCTTTTGACATTTTTTTTTTAAACTTTATCGTTACATTTGAAAGAAATAGAGAAATGGCTTATTTCTTGGTTTGTTGTTAGAAATATATTGCGTTATTAGAGCATTTTGCTTTTTTCCACAAATCTTCAATGATAAAATTAAAAAATATATATATATATATACATATATTTTATATTTTTAAGAGAAAAGGATTCGGTCTTAAGTTTTCAAGACATTCTTAAATACAATGCTAAAAAATTAACGCTATATATTTTAAACAAAGCTTGTTTTTTTGCTTGAAGGCTATTTTGTTTTGGTCACTTGAGGGAGCAGTCCTGAAGCGTTACCAGGAAAAAAAACATAGTTAACGGAATTTTCTCCTGACTGACCAAAAAATACTTAATTAACATTTAGAAAAGCATGACTAAAATTGGCAATTACATTTAAAAATTTTCAGGAAAATGTATAAAAAATATAATTTCTGCATGTATTGTGACAATTTAGTTTAATATAAGATAGTACTGAATTACACTAAATAACTAACCAAATACCAGAATAATTTTTTCAAATTATTTAATAAAAGCAATATGTATTATTTGCTGACAGTATTCAGGGCTGGCTGTTTGTTGACAGAGGCGTATAATACACTACAAAATGTAGAACTGATAAAATCGCTTCCTAACGGATTTGTAATAAGCATTTTTCTAACAAATAAAATTCAGTAAAAAATACGTAACAATAACGGAAAATTTAAATCTTATTCCTCCCTTTCATTTATAGTTTAAGTCGAAAATTAGAATTGAGTTAAATTCTTTAAAGCAAATTTAAAATACTCGATATAATGTCGGAAAATATTGCGCTTGTACTTAGAAATCCTTAAAATCAAAATAACTATTTATTAATCTATAAACAATTTTCACAAATAAAAAGAGAACAAGCATTCATTTCGTTTTAGTATGCCATTACTAAATGTTCCTATGACTTCACACAAATTCATATGATTGACACAATTTTTATACTCAATGAAATTCACTTTACAAAAATATGGTTTTGAACTGGCAGTTCAGTTGGTTGTGTTAACCGTGAAAAAATTACAAAATTCCATTTTATATAAAAAAAAAATTCACGCCATAAATAGAAGTTCTTTAACAGAAGAAAGCTCAACTTCAAATTATAGTCAAAATTGTGGGAAACGGTTAATAAAAATACAATTTTTATTTAATCAGAAACAACAATTGACATTACAGAAATGACATTCAGCTGGCATAGAACCGGTATCCTTTCAGGTATTAATCTGAAGTCTTAATGCCACACCTATTCCCTCACTTCAGACGCAAATCTTGATATTAGATAAACTAGTAGTCTAATTTACATATAGAATAAAATAAAGAATTTTTGTGTTTGCATATATGACTGAATGCCGGACATATGTACCATAGACGCCAAAATGCGACGTTCAACATGAAGAGTAATGAGTACAATCTAAAAAAAAAATTAAAAAGCTTTATTTTCGATTTTTTTTACATCAAATTTTAATAGGACTTAGTTGATGATTTTTTAAAAATATTTTTGCACCTTGAAGCTCATTGCACTCAAGCGAACCGCAATACAATTTTATTTTTTCCCTTCATTTTTTGATTTTCATTTTTTTTTTCAGATCTCTTTCTACCTCAGGCCAACTTTTTCTTGTACGTCCGAAGATTATCTTTCCTTTATGGATTTTCTTTGTCTCCCTTTTCTCACTCATTTAATCCAGATATCCAAACCAGTATATTCCTTTAGTTTTTATTAATTTTATTATATATTTTTCTTTAGGAAGTTTACTTAACTCTAAATAACTCCAAATTCTCCAAAAATCTCCATCTTTGATTCGTCCATACATTTTCCTGAGAATCTTTCTCTCAAAAGTGAAAAGTATTTTTTCTTCATTCTGAGTCTTAGTTTCTGCTGTATATGTGAGAATGGGTCTAAATATTGTTTTACATAATTGTAGTTTTAATTTTATTGAAAGAAGAGAAGATATAAGCAACTTAAGAATTGAAAAGTAATATCTGTTTCCAGCTGCCTATCTAGCCTTTATCTCTGGGTTTGATTATTTTTTTCAGTGCTAGTTGAGCCAAAATATAATTCAGTCACCCTTTCGAATCCAAGTTCAGTATTTATTGCACTCGAGGTCTGTCTATTTTCTCTGTCCATGAAAACGTATTTTGTTTTTTCCATGTTAAGCAAAAGTCTCACAGTTTTTTGTCTCCTTTTCTAAATCTTTATATGTTTTTACATTTAAATTTTTTTTGCATTTGCACATTATATTTCATACATTTTTCTGCTCTAGACATTAAGTCCACATCGTTTGCGGATGCAAAAATTTGTAATGATCGGTTTATACTTGTTTCTCTTTGACTAGAATAAATATTTATAATAATGTGTTCCAGACAAAAATTAAAGTATCTTTCAGACAGTTCAGCTCCCTAGGGAGCACTAGTCCTGAGCAAATTATTAATATCACGATATATCACAGAAAATACCGAATTTTCAAGATATATTTTTAAATGTAGCTAATTTATATATTTTTTTACATCGAACAATTGTTTCGTTTACCAATAATAAAGAAAACATAAGACTTATTTTTCTGAAAAACTTTCATTAACCATATCTTTTACGTACTGAAAAGCAAAACTTTCTTAAAGAATCACCATACTACTTCTGGAGGCAATGATTATTACTTAATTTTTGTATTGGACACTAATTGGAAAGGGAGGAAAAACGTTTTGTACTAAAATGCGAAATTTACGGAGAAATTATAGTATACTCTGTTGCAAGTTAAGGAAAAACCATTATCTCTATGGAGAGAGCCTGTTTGCATCTAAGGGCAAGCGAAATGGATGTCAAGCTCCAAGCGCGAACGAATATCAACATTGCCAACTCTTGAAACGACGTAGTACGACGTAGTTATTTTTGCTTATAAAAAAAAGCACGAATATAGTATCTGTTCGACGAGTTTAACTTTAGAAGCTTTTTTTTTTATTTTGAGAGCATAATTATATTATTTGATCTCTAAATAAAACAGAACTATATGCAGTCGCGGAGGATTACTTATATCCTGCAACGCAATGGTCTTTTCTTAACTTACAACGGAGTATAATTCTTTTAGCAGCGAAATGGTATTATTAACGCAAATGATGTTAAATTACTTTTGGTGATAGGATGGACACTGTTGATATTATGGCAATTGGTGCATTTTTAATAGGCATGGAGTGTACTAATATAAGTACTAAGTATTACTGTAGTATATTTGGAACCTAATAAAATTGCACAAATTCTCTGATACGGAAGGAATATGTTTTATACGGAGGAATATGTATGAATACGGAGGAAATATGTTTTTTTCAGCCTTTCGAAAGAATGATTCTTGATTGTGGTAAACTCGACAATCATGAGGTGATACAAAATACAGTTAATTTTTATTTTGATTCGTCAAACTACTTATTAGTATACATCTTTTAGTTTTGCGTTTGATTATGTAGTGTTGTTCCGAACCGATTTTTTTATTTTTCTCTACCACATACGAAGGATGGGGATACAGATTCGGTTTCTTTCTGCTGATGTTACGGTATCATCCCAAATTCCTATCGATGCAAAGCCTTGAAAATTCGGAACCTGCTCTATAGTGCGATTTTCAGAAAAAAAGAAAGGTTTCAAACATTTACGAGGGGACTGTGTAAAGAAAACTAAAGATTTATGAAAACCTTTGTAAACGCGAAAAATAAATGAAAAACTGGCTGATATTTTTAAAAGTTTTTGAAAAGTTCTAAACTTTTTTTTTCTTCCTAAAAGCAATTTTTATATGGCAAACTTCCAAATAAAAGGATAACCGTGGTGGCTAAAAGGATAGAGCATACGCCTTCCAATGAGACGAACCGGGTTCGAATCCCAGGAATAGCTGATTGATATGAATTTCGCATCCGGCTTGCACCGACCACAGTGCTGACTTAAAATATCGTCAGTGGTAGACGAATCATGTGTTAGAGTACCCTTGCCGTGAGGCAAACTGTGGGAAGTTAGCCGTCAAAGGCTAACCATCCATGTAACGCAAATACTAATTAAATCTATCAAAAAGTCGGCCAGGAAGAAATATTTTTCAAATTACTTGATCCAGTAGTACCCTTGTCTTTTGGATCGGGTTCAATATAACTAGGCTACGGAGTTGAGCATTAGTAGTCGCAAACCCAAAATTGGGTCAGATGTTCAACGACGGTAATAAAATAAAAATAAATAAATAAAAGTAATAATCTAAGAGCCCATTTTAAAATCTAAGAACCCATAGATTTTAATAAAATAGAGAAGCCTCTTTTGAGGAAATTGGTAAAACTGCAAAAGCATCTTCTAAATTGTTGTTTCTTAAGACTACCTTTATAATTAATTAAAATTTTTTCTTTAATTAAGGCTTTTTCTTGCTACGTTATTTTTAACGCTACTCCATCAACACGTCCAATATATTCTCGAAAACAGCCTCTTCTTTATTTGGTTAACTTGTTGAACAAATCAATTCATAAAATACTTACTTGTCTGAAATTGATAGATATATTCCTAGCTTATCAATAATAAATGATAATTTGTTTACATTAACAAATAATGGCAATTTGATAGATTCACACTTTCTTCCAAGTGCAGTTTAGGGGATTAAATCAAATTGATTGCAGTATATCAATTAGTTTCTTGCAAGCTCACTAATATTAGCTAGAAGGAAATGAAGTAATTAGCCTTTCTCCTACACTTTAGGAAATAAGAATCTATCGAACATTAATAAATCATCATAAATACATTATTAATTATTTTTTTCTATCCTAGACAGATTATAATAAGCTATCATTTAGTAATTAATTTCTGAATTCGGTTAATTAAGTAATCTGAAAATAAAATTAATCTAAATAAATATAAAATTCGTCCGTTTTTATTCATTTATATCTTATAGTGGATAAATGACTTAATATTCGTTATGTTTTTGGGAGATTTTATTTAGCTCTTTTATTCATCTTCATACTCTCTATTTTATATATTATATTTCTTCATAATCTCTATTTAGTGTCTTAAGTATTTCTGAAAAATATCGTATACAAACTTTACAGATTTGCGTTTCTCATTTAAAAAAAAATATTATATGTTCAAAATCAGTATTTAATTTTTGAAAGTAGGAGAAACAATTCTTTAAATAATTAATTTAATCACAATCAAATGTTGACAAAAAAATTATAAAGTAGCATTCCCTCGGGTTTACGTTTAGTTATATCTTACTAGAAAAATATTCGTTCTTTGTAGGGATATGTACGGGTTGAACAAAAGTAATAAATAAATCAGAATATTAATCAACACTGCAAAATTATACTCGTAACTTAAAACCATATAAACTGTAACGATTTAAAGAGTTTTCACAGTAATCCACACAGTTTTCCTTTTCAAGTAGTATTAGGAGTAAGCCACGAAATTTCAATTGCTGAAAATATTTTTAAAAATATCAAAAAGCCAACAAACTTTTGAAAGAATACTTCAATGCATAATCCTAAGTTACCTTCTTCTATTTTATTTTACTTTTAATGTTTAAAAAAAAATCATTTCAGTATTTGAAACTTCATGTTTAACTTCAGGTTTGTTTGAACTAATTTTGTCTTACATTTAAATTAGTTTTGGAGGTGATAGAGAATTTTCGACCAAAAATTTCTCCCGTAGTATGGCTTCCTCTTAAGCAAAATCTTGCAAATACCATGCAGAAAGTTCTTCCTTCTTTCGGAAGGGAGAGTTGTAATTGAAAGGCAGGGGGGGCGGTTAAAAGGCACTGTAAGCATTTCAGAAATTTTTCACATTGCGAAACAAGCAAAAACTGGTCATAGGTCAGGGTTTACGTCATTTTCTAGCAACTAGTGTTATGTTACTGAGTAATTTACCTTGATCGTCGTAAATTTGTTTTTCACGAAATGTTGATAGAAATAAAAAATCTTTTTTGTTCATTAGATATATGATTATTGTAATTTTATGTAAGCAAATTTTATCAATAAGTAATTCGCAGCAAAATTAAAGAGTATCTGGATATGAAAGTAATGAAATATACTTGTACAGAATGTGAAACACAATGCGAACTGTTAAATGAGTAATAATTGTTTGGTTAACGATACACCACGATGATCTTATATGATATAGCCGTTCACCATTATATATCTCATCATTATATATCATTATATGTTATTACTTAACATGTTATTACTTATCAAACTAATTATTGAAAGTTAAGTTTTTTATTCTATCGTAATCCCTGTACACTTTTCTGTACACCCTAGAAATTTCAAGTTACTATATCAGACAGTTTTTGCGCACCAAAACAAAATTTAGCGTAAAGTTGAACGTGAAAAACAATGTAGTTGTCATTGGCCCCCTATAGATATTGTGATGAAGAGAGATAGTGCAAACATCACTGAAGTTATCTATAGAATATTTTTAAAAACATAATTGTCTATAATTTAATTTATGCCAAAGGCTTTTGCAATATCAACGAGAAAATTTCATTTTTTCAGACGACTCTCCTGAATGAGTAAATTATGCATCAGTGATTTTCAAAATTGCGAGCTAAAATTATGCCTTTTATTCGCTGTCCAAATTTCAGAAAGCTTGATCAGACAGTTTTAGAATTACAAGCGAGATATACAGACAAAAACACACACAAACTCCTCTTTTTATTATTATAGATTACAATAAATAACGTATTGCTTTTAAGAGATTTTATTGAGTGTAATGATATTAACACCCGCCATATTCTCTATCTTGCTTTTTTAAGTACTGAAGATAATATTAAATGTTAAACTTAAAATTAAACATTTACTAAAAATTATATTTCTTAAGTAACTTTTTATTAATCATAAAAGTAATATTTAAATAAATAAGCTATTTTAAATAAATAGTTCTTTAAAAATTTATTTATGTATTTCAAGTTTTTATTTCTAAAAACACACAAAAAAAAAATATTTTTTTCTGAAATAAAAACCATTTCGTCTATTTTAAATACGTAGATGTTGCTAGTCAGAATATACATTGAATACATAAAATTTAAGAAATATTATAATTTACATGCTTTCTTGAAATGGGAAGTTTCTTTTTTTTAAAAAAATGGAAATAAAAAAAAACTTATAAAATTAGTTATTTTGCACATTTTTAAAGCCTTGGTTATATTTTCTTCTGGCTTTCGTATGATAATTTGCTTGAGCTTAAACATTAACACTTCTTACTTTTACTCTTCATAAAACATTAAAAAAAGTAAAATTTCTTTCAGGGTTTCTTGACTTAGTAAAAAAAAATCCGTTAAAGATCTAAAAATATGCTTAAATTTTAACTCAATGCAAACTAAAGCAACGGAATCTCCAGAGATGAAAAAAAGCTTATGAATAAACCATATGTAGCTTGAATTTTTAATGAGTTACTGAATAAAAAGGGAATCCCTATTAAAATGTTTTTGTGGTAAACATTAAGTGTTGAGCTTTAAACTTTCACCAAGTTTTTTAACAACTATTGCGACACTCTTAATGTAAATATATGCTGACAATTCTAAAAACATGTTTTGACTATTTCTAGAACGTATGTGCGCTAAAAATAAATCTAAAGAGTTTCTATTTCTTTTTTTTTCTGCATTTAATTCAGTAATTTTTCAAATTTGATGCTTCTAGTACATAAGTTCATTTGTGATTTCAAAATTTCATTTAAAACAAAACGCAAGTTTTACGTTCAACTCCCTTTATTATGCTGTTGTTGTTGACGTATGGCTGGTTAGGCAGGGAGGGGCGATTGTTCTTGTTTTCCAGTGGCGCCATCTATGGCCAAGAAATCGACTTCTACCACACCATACGTCACGCCCGTTTATAGGGCGGACCCATTCATACATCCATTCAATTATCCACAGATCGTTATTTTGACCTGAATCAAAGAACGATCGATCTCCAATCCAGTACCCGCAGAGGTATTGATTTGTTATGGGAACATGGAGGACTTTTGCGACTCGACAGATTTACCGTGCATCAGTCACTTTACTACACGGGGAGACTTCGGCCGGTTGGGTTTGAACCCACGAACTCTCGGACATGGGCCTAGAGCGCTACCGACCAGGCTATCTCAGCTCCCTTAATTATAAATACTATATATTGTTTCAGAACAAATAAATTAATAAACATCACAAGAATAATTAAAAAAAAAGGGTAAAATTGGATCAAGTTTTTGTTTAATTTAAACCACAGATTGGAGATACGTGAGGAAAGTACGATAGTGTGATTCAACTTAGTGCTTTAAGGTAGGTGCAAATTTGGACGATCAGCACAACCAATTTAACTGAGGGGATTCTGGTATGCCAAACACTGTCAAAAGCTTTGAAGTTGATTCTGACCTTTAATAAAAGAATTATTTTATTATTCAGAGGGGATTTTTTTAATGTTATACATTGATATACATACCATTGTATTGTTATACATACCATTTTATTTAACAACAAATAATTTTGGTTTTAAGTAACTTTGTATAAAATTTTCTCCTCAATATACAATAATTTCATTAGTTTCAAAGGGAAAAAAACTGCTTTCTTTTCTCACTGCGTGTAATCAATGTATAGACATTATTACTTGTCGTAAACGCTACGTAATCAACAATACGAACTGTAATACATCATACACTGTAAAAAAAAATTGAAAAAAAAAAATATTGCAATAATACGATCGGTGACAAGCAAAAGAAATTTCAGTCACTGACCGAAAAAAAAGTCATGTACCAGCCAAAATGATCATCAAAGTACAAGTCTGTTATATGAAGATATATGCAATATATATGATATATAATGATGAAGATATATGATATATAATATATATGAAGATGGATGTAAGATCTATGAGCACAGACTCTAAATTAATATTATGCTTGATAAAGTTATCTTCTGTACGTTTCTCATGTTGATGGAGACCCAAGTGATTTGTTTTTCGAATCAAGGGCAATTTTTAAAACCCACTGACGGTTCTGCACGAAAAAAGTCGCATTTTAGCCTGCAGTCTTCTCTGCATAGCAAAACCGATTTTCCCATGCTAATAGATAGGGGAACTGTGTGTAGGGGAGAAACATTCTCCCAATTTTGCCCATTTCCTAAACCGCCAGTGGGTTGCGAGGCTAAGTAGTTTAGTGCTGCCATCTGTTGAAGAGTGTGAGAGTTGCGTCTTCGTCTGTGATCACCAATGTCTATTAAGTCTGTTGAAATTTGGCATAGTTATGGGAGCTGGATTTTGTATGAATAGAAAGCCTATTATCAGTATTTTAAGGAATTATGCTATAGTTTATATTTAATTCCATTTTATGCATGAGTATTCATGAGTATTCATCTCATAGCGGCTAAATTTTGACATTTGTTTATTACTCCCATTCAACATGATGCATGTTTTAAAGAAAATTTTTGATTATAATTTATTATAATTTTTTTTATTATAAATATTTTTCGTAAAACTATAAACTCGCCCACAATTTAAAAAAAAAAAAAAAATAAGGAAAAAAACCCAATAAATTGCATTGCATACTATTTTTTTTAAAACTACATTACTTTTTTTACGAAATTTATTGCATAAGAGTAAAAAGAGCATATTAAACATTCTCAAAGAATTTGCTAATCAGTTTAGGATGGGGAAGCAATCTAATTATCACACAAATGTTAGCTTGCCTTAAACTAATTGCAAACTGTTTGTTTCGTTCTGGTTTATGTTTGTGCTAGTCCTATTTGAGATCTAGTCTAATAAATATTGACGGAGGGAAAATATATGTGCTGGTAAATTGGTATCACAAAGAGAGAATGCGAACTAATTGTATTATGATGTTAGGATGACTTTTGAAATAATGATAACTAATGAAGTAATATTTTACAGAAAATCATCCTGAAATATCACATCCTAAGGAAATATAAATTAGACTCAATTAATCGAAATGGTTTTATTAATCATTCCCTAATGATACTTAGAAATTGTCAAGTTAAAAACTGAAATATTTCAAATTTATAAAACTTGAATAATTATAAATAAATTTTCAATATGTGTGTACAATTATTTTGAAATAAATGAAACTTTATTGTAGAGTGATTGCGTCAAAACGATTGTGCGCAATGATTGTGTCAAAACGATTGTGTACATTGATTATGCCCCAAGCAAGTGAATGGTTTTACTCTGCCGTTTTACTTGCTTAAAAATTCTATAATAGTTATTCTATTTTATAAATTCCAAATAATATTCTAAAGTCAATAAATTCTTTTACTCGACATTGGAAAAAGCCAACAGCACCAACAAAGAAGAAATAAATAAATAAGAACAGTTTATATACTACATAGCATTTAATTAAAAATTTTAATGAAAGGAAGTTAAAAATAATAAATTAGTTAACTTCTATTCTATAACACAATATATTAGTCCAAGTCCTTTTTTTTGCCGTTTTTTGAATATTTAAAAAATTAAGCTGGGATGAAACAATTTCAGTGTCTAAAAAATAAGAATTATAAACTTATAATTTTTTTTGTTTATGTGCTTAAAAACTCTGTATTTTGAGTTATTTTGTAATTTTAGGCTTAGCTAGTTTTTCTCATTTTTCCTTTTTTACTTAACTCAAAAATTCTGAAAAATTTATTAAAACAATATTATTTTAAATTAATATCATTATTTAAAAAATATTTTTCCCTAAGTCAACTTAGTTTCAAATAATAAAAATATGCATCATTATGACTTTTAGACAAACATTTATCATGCTTTAATAATTACTATAAAATAAAGAGGCTAACTACCAACAATTGATTTTGTTTAAGAAACTTAAATACTGAAAATTGGAAAATTAAACTCATAAATTATTAACCTTAACACAGAAAATCTATTTTGTTCAACTCTATTTAATTTTGGGAGAAAAAGATTTATTTACAAAATTTTGCTTAGCTATTCAAGTTGAGATTGCATTTTAAAAAAAAAAAAAAAAGAAATATTTCAGTTGTCCATTCATTATTTACGTCGTAAAATTTTGTTTACGTTATTGCATTTGTCTACACTGCATAGCCAGCTTTGAGTTAGTCTAGACAAACATATAGAATCTTATTTATCAAATGCTTTTACATTTGAAAAATTCATATTAACTATAATATAAGAGGCTTAAAATTAGTTTCCTTAAGTTTATTATTTATATTAAAATGTATTGTATTTTAGAAGCAAAAGTAAGTGACTTGCATTTATCTTGTATTAATTTAAGAAATATTAATATATTAACAAAATTACTTAAAATTTAAATAACTATGATTCTGTACTAAAATTTAAAGAAAATATACATCGGGGTACCACGTGTCCTTATCTCGATAATTAATACGATTAACAAAGTTTATTTCTTGCTGTCACACTACATTAAACTTAATTTAAAATATGGAAAAAATAAACTCAACTTATCAGCTATAAGCTTTATTAATTTAATTTTATCCAATTAATTAAATTGTACTAAAATAATTTTAAGAAGCAGTTTTAAGTTTTACTATGCAAAAAGAAATATTTTTTTAAATAAAAGCAAACCTTAAAATACCATATTGAATTTTAAAAAAAGCAATTTTGCAGATAAAATCGATTTTTTCTTTGTTGCTTAGACAGCATAACTAATGAAAAAAATAAAATGAGCCGACAGATTACTTTTCTAAAATCATTTGTAATATTACCAATTTTATTATTTTTCAACGAATTATTTACTTATAGTGTTTTAATTTTATATTACTTAACAACTATACCAGCGTTGGTTTATGAAAAATATCTTGATCTTTTATTCATTAAAATAACATGAGATATTTTTATTATAACTTTTGCAAGTACTAATTTTGAAAAGATTCTTGTTTAGACACAGGTAGCTCAATAATATCATGGGTAAAATTTCTATATTTTTGAGTAAGAAAAGTTCGGAAAATAAGAGATTATGTATGATAATAGATAGGCTGAGATAAAACTGTCCAAGAAAATATCCTTTCCAAGAAAATATCATTTTAATGAAAAATCAATTATAAAAAAATTGCTTTCTACACTCACGAAGTATCAAAAATATTTATAAACAAAACGTATTTTACTATAGAGCGTCTCTCTAAAATTAAGAAAAAAATCTGTTTTGTTTTTCTTTAAATTGCATAGTTTAGACACAATGCACTCAAAAGAAGAATAGCGGAAATTTTCTGCATTTTTAAATCAGAGAATTTTGCAAAAATTAGAGATTAATTAATTTAAAAAAATATCAAAAATCTTGTTAAGCTGTAAAACTGCCCAAGAAAGGGTCTTTTTAATCAGCAAAATCATGTAAACTTTTTTTACTACACTCATGAAGAATTTGCAATATTTATGACCAACTCCTCTTACACATATGCACGTTTTTATAAAGTTAAAACCTTATATAAAGTTAAAACCTTAAGTCTCTATCCCTTAAAAATAATCTAAAAAAAAGGAAAGAAAAAATTGTAAACACTTTATTACTATCACTGGTTACTTATTGGTCAAATGCTGTTTTTCTTTTCTGGATTGATTTCTATAAACTCTACAACATTTCAAATCGTGGGCTGCAAAAACTGTTTCATGTTCATGTTTGTCCTCTTGTCTTCGGATAGATTTTCAAATCCTGTCTATATACAAGTTTCAAGATGTCACAAAATGCTTATCCTTCGCCAGTATTCATATTTATATTGAAATCACCCTCAAGACAGTAATTGAAAGTTAATAATAAAAAGAATATAAAAATACTTCAAATTATTATTATGTAAATGCATTATAAATCTCTGCTGGTGAAAAAAAAAGGAATTCTATAAATATTATCAAACAGCAGCGGTCGCCATAACAACACATGCAATGACTACGCATGCGCTCTGATTACTATTACTCTTGAACACAGTTGAAAAGTGTGATGACGTCCAAATAAGGCGCGCATGCCATCAAATCCAAAACGAAATCCATTTTGCCAATGCGTAAAAAAATTTCAAAAACATTAAAAATAAAAAAAAATTGTAACTCATCTTATTCTTAAATATGTTCGCTAATTGTAATTTATTCAAGAGGAAATCGTCCCTTTGAAACCAAACCGTGGTAACTCAAAAAAGCAAGTTTTTCAGAAAAGTGATTACTAACTTTTCAAAAATTTCCACCGCAGCTTGATTCGAAGCTATGGCGACTATTGCAAAATAGTTTACATTAGAAAAAACCTGTTTCTTTAAATTTATTGATGAAGCAGGCCAAATTCTTGAAGCATTTCTAATTTTGTGGTAATTTCGAAATAAGTTAAGGTACTTTGAGTTGCAACACTTTTCTCTAAAACTTAAAGTGGACAGTTATTTCCAAATATGTACATCGTTATATTCTAAAGAAATGACAAACAATTAAGAATATAGGTAAATTTAATAGGTACGATCATAACTGCTTCAACTCGAAATAAAACTATGCTTGTTTTAAGGTAAACTGTTGCATTTCAAAATACAACAATGTTCTTCAAAAAATCCTCCCGAATATCACATATTTCATTTCAAATTTTGACTTACCTCCTCCAAAGTTTTGTTGCAACTGCTAAACACTGCTACACTATTCTCTAAAACCAAGATGGCAAATCGCGCCAATGCGATAACGATTTATCTGCTCTCTAAATTAATTTTATGGCGCTATGAAGATAACACTTTGTTTCTCAAAAGGGTGATTTTTTTACACAAAATGACCCAAACATCTCATTTTTCGATTTTTTTGAGTTACTACGGTTTAGTTTCAAAGCGACGAAATATTATCTTTTGCTGGATCCTTTGGTTAGAGTTGAATGATATCGTAATTAATGTTATTTTGTTTTCAATTGGAAACATTTTTCCAAATGACAAGCTAGCTCTCTATAATGGAAATCACTTTTATGTTTCTAGCGAAAACATTTTTTGTCCCCATTACAAGCTCTGATTAATAGACGATACTTGTATGTTTTCTATTGAAAACATAATTTTTTCCACATTGCAGCCTTAGAAAAATGGACAATACTAGTATGTTTCAGCGTTTTAGTAACTTCTACGCCACTAGCGCCCCCATATCTTTGATAGATAAGTGTCATTGAATCTGTCATTTCTGTTCTACTTAGTTACATTTATCTTGGCATGTAAGAGTTGTAACAAAATATTTAATAAAACATTACAGTTTACTCCAAAATGCTAAATAGGCTTCTATGTTGAATAGAATTAGAGTAGGATAATTGTTTGAATCCTGAATGCTTTCTCTACAAATTCCTGAATGAATTCTATTATGGTTTGTTTCTCTATTACAATTTCTGCACCCGAATAAGGTAGTTTCCGTCTTATTCACAACAATCGCTGTTATTTACAAATGAAATTTAATTTCATTTGGACTACAACTTGTGACAGTATATATCTTTAATTGTCAAATAGTTTAGTTTCCTCTGACTTACTAATTAAAATCCCCTGCCTGTTTATTGCATGAAAATTGAAGAAAAATCAAAGTTAACCTTAACTGAATTTGAATTTTACCAGAATTTTTTTAGAATAGATACATTTTGCTTTGCGAAAGTTAAGTAATTATTACAAATATCTACAGAATGACATAGAAACTTTTATTCGAAAAGTACAATTTAAAATTAAACAAAAAAAAATTTACATTGTCCCTTGAAATAATATTAAAATTTTTCCCCTGGAAAAATGTAAGTTTTACCAAAGATATTATAAGCAACTATAAGTTCCTATGTAAATAAATTAATAAATTGTTTTTGATTACAGTTTACATTAAGAAGGAATTCTAAATTCTAAATTTATTGTTTTATTTTTGTAGTATTTCTTGTTTCCATCAAGACGAATAGGGCGGAAATTCTTGAAAATTAGAAATATTTTTATTTAAGAATTAAACATTAATTAATTTATTTTTCTTTGTTTTCTGTGTATAGATATGATATAAGTTTCAGTAAATAAATAAATTGCGATATCAGTTATTTTAAAGAATTTATCTATGATAAGAGGTTTTACTTCTAATTAATAGCTTTATAATGAAAAATTCAAACCAGCAGTTGATTAACTTTCTACAAACAGAATAGATTCATAATTTTGATATTATCTTTTTGCTTGTGAAATTAATTTTAAATCTCTTATCGAATTCATTCTAATTCTCAAAATACTGTTTAATTTTTGTTTTAGAATGCCAACATTACAAAACTGGAATAAAGCAATTTTAAATTTTTAAATTTCGTGCTTTTAAAAGCTATAGAAATTTTTCGTATGCTACAAATATTATTATTGTCGAAATCTTCTAAGTTCTTGTTATTATTAAATCGAATCTTTGCAATCTTTTTTAGTATATAAGTATGATATATTAGTATGCATTTTCAATATATAAGTATGGTATATTAGTATGTATTTTCAGTATATAAGTATGGTATAGTATTATTTTTTTTTGTATATAAGTATGGTATCGTAGTTAGTATAGAAGTGCGGTCAGTTTTTCTAGTATGGATAAATTATCAAATAAAGGAATTAAATATCTTTTTTTTGGTTTTCCTAACCAGAATTATGAATATTTTTGCCAGGAATGCAATTACTATAAAATAGTTGAATTTTGTAAGATTTGTTTTCTCTATTACATGCTTCCTAGAGTTTAAAAGTTTATTTTCAGTAGTTTGAAATTTGGTCTATGTTCAAGAGGTCTCTGTTTACCATAAATATCTGTGGTACATTATATACACAATCACCCTAGGGCATTCTACAGAAGGCTATTGCAAATCGTGATAATGCTCCTTTGCCCTATTACAGACCTTTAACTGCTTTCAGCCCAGCTCTTACGTTACATATGAAAAAAGATATTTAAAACAACACATATCGTCCCAAAGAAAAAGGCCGTCAGAAATTTCATACTACTGGTAATGAATTTTTACTTTTATTTCACTTTAGAATCATTAATAGGGATTATTTTATGATATAACCTTCCTCAATGCTGCTCGAATTTAAGGAAGATGATACTAAACAGACAACAAATTTTTTTTTATTACTTCTAGCCTGTGGAAAAGTCAGTTAAACTTGTGAGACAGGTTTCGAATAAAATATGTTAACAGAAGGTATTGCGATGGATATATTAACATTATAGCACTATACATTATAGCATTCTAAAATCTTTATCAGTTATTCGTTATTTCTCAAAAAAAATTAACTTTCGATGTGCAACAATGCAGTAAACCAAAGAAACCTTCTCTCTCACCAATAAGCGTACGTTTATTTGTAAATTTAATGTAGATACCACAAAAAAAATTGGATTGTTGATTGTTGACCAAATATGTCCATGTCGTGAGTTTTAGGTTGTTTAACTTCTGTTTTATTTTAAATCAAAAGCCTTAGTCAACATAAAAAAAAAGTTTAAAAAATTTGAAATTTTCTTAAAAAATTTAAGCGCGATCCATAAACTGAAGATAGCTGATTCTAGAAATTCTTATGTCGTTTTTATTACTACTAAAATAGTCAAATTTTCCGCACTAAAGTACTTTGACCCAAACCAATTATCATGCTAATAAACTACTAATTTATTATTCTGCTAATTAATCTCGTTTTACGCAGATTTCATTGAGAATATAAATTTATTTCTGACTAACTTCATTTTCCAGAGAAAATTGTTATTTCCCCGAACGTTAAAATGCTAATTTTTCCGATTGAAGACATAGAAACCCTTAATTTGTTGATTTTAATGAAAATTTAAAAAGGTAATAAAATTCAGCCAATGTAACATTTGGATTTTAATTAAATTTGCACAAGCTTATTGCAAATTGTTTCGCTCAGGAAGCAATTAAATCCATAAAAATAACTCAACTTATTAATTTTTTAATAAAAACTCTTTTCTTCACGGTAGTGTGGCTTAATTTAATGGCAACACGTCTCAAGACTAATAAGCAAATATAGATATATATAGGTTGTAACAAATGAAAAATAAGGAAAATATATATAAGAAAAAAAAATATATATATATGTTTATGCGATAGATAAATCACATTAATATACATAAACTTACAACTTGCAGAAAGTGACTTTAACAAGCAAGTAACACCAAAAAAATTAATTAGGAAAATGCGATATTACATATCATTCGATCTTATTAAATTTTGCTTCACATCTTAAATTCATAATAAAAGTAAAATAAATAATGAGGGACCACTTTTTTTAAAATTTACCAACTAGTTAAAAATAAAATTCATCACATCATTCCATCAAGAATTTAAGTTTAATTGGAGCTATATTATTTTGTTTACCATAAAACAAATCATCCTATCTTTGATTGATTTTTTTTAGTAATTAAATGGAAAAATCCTGAATTTACGGGGCATATCTTTCACACATATGCAAGCTTTGGGGGAATATTTGTTTTCTAAAAATGCTGAGTTTTATACACAGGGTGTGCCTAGCAAATGTTTACATGGTATTTAAATCATTTAAGTTTAAATGCACGAGAAAATTGCTCTTGATAAATAAGTAAAATGAATTTTTAAACAACTGCTACACATACTAGTTTGAGGCCGATGAACATTGCTTTTGAAGTACAGATAGTATTACCATTAAATTAAACATCTCAAAGAGAATGCTTCGATCTAATATAATTTTACTCCTTTAGATCTAAATGAATTTCTACCAAATGAATTTGAAGCTGATTGATTCGCTTTGAATACTGAACTGTTTAACTATTCCGAATCCTATACAAAGCCGTTTAGATGACAAATATCATTAGATCTCATTAAATTTTGTTTTCTATCATATTAAGAAAATCTTCGTTTTAATCCGTCACGTAAAACATTATAATAGGTAATACTTATGCCAAAAATTGTCTTGAGATATAGACTATGCTTTAAATACCTAATCTACAAAAATGCTATAAAACGTTAACCTTACTCATAAAAAAACTAAATAAAATTGTCGTTTGCTATTGTCAAACCGACGTGGTATTGCCTTTTCACACGAATGAAGTTTTACGGACTAAAAAACTGAACTTTTTAAACGTTTTTAATTATTAGGGATGCTTTTCAAAATATTATGCGTACTTTCTATCTATGCTTTAAATGTATAAGTATCAAATGCCAATCAGTAAAAATTCCACTTATTCTTATCCATAAAACCACTATGTAAAATTGTAGTTTGTAACTGCCCCTTTGCCGTGGTATTGCCTTGTCTGTAAGATGAAATTATCTAATACAAAATTGGGAGAAATATTTTTATATACTGAAACAAAATGTTTTGAAACAAAATGTATACAAAAAATTAAATTGTATGCAAATATTGAGTGAGGCAATATGGTAAAAATAAATGATAAAAATATAAGTGTCCTTATTATCTTGATTTATATGCACAATTATCCTAATAACTGTACTTTTTTTAAGCTTTCTTAAAATCGAACGTGCATCTTTAATTGATGAAGATTTATTCAGATTTTTAAGTCACTGTTTAAGAAAACTATTTTCTGCTGCTGAAACAAAGTAGGTAAAAAAAGACAATTTAAACTTATTAATACTAAAAAATTAACTACTTCCTATTAAACTTTTTTTAAATTCTTTTTCATAAAATTGAAACTACAGAACTAAACCATACTGCATAGTTAATTAAAAAACTAATTTTGATTTAACATAAATCTACTATTGTATGATTTGTAAATACTATTTCCCTCTATAAAAATGCTGTTTCTCTTAAAACTATTGTTAATACACTCTTAGGGTCAGCAGTTGGACTGAAGGGTATAGGACATCCGAAATCCATTTGACCTAACGCCAACATTTCAAATCCAAGTTCATCTTTAGTTCCATACCGAGACTCAGAAACATGAAAAGAGATCCACTATTTGCTCTTTTTTTGAGAAATAATACTGCAAAAAATAAAGTTAAATAATTTTGCTTATAAATTAATCAATAAAAAGGCGGTTAGAATTTAATACAACCCTGTAACTGAAAGATTTATGTGGTTAAAAAAATTAAGCAACTTAAAGAAAATAAGAATAAAATTAGATTTCGAAATTCGTTTTGTAGCGACATTAAATTATAAGTAGTTGTGCACTTGTAATGGATAGAAAATTAAACGTAACATTTATTGTTGAAAGAAAAGAAAAGAGATATTTAGATAATTTTTTTTTTATAAAATGGGATAAAAATTAAATGGTTGATTTAGTTTAATTAGAGGAGAATTAGTAATGACTGAAACATTAGTAAGAAATTTATAAATTAAAGAAAATTTCGACGATGTAAAGGTCTATGTTAGGTCTATGTTTAATATTAGGAACATGTAATGACTATAATGGCATCACAGTTAAGTTTCTCTATTAGAAATGTATAATGATACAGTTATGTCATTTTTTTTATAATCTTGTACTGTTCACAAAAATTCTAAGACACTGTAACTTCGAATTTTTTTTTGCAAAAGACGTTGTTGCTGTCCCTCTTCATCTTTTTTTAAGAGATTTTGGTGAAATTTCCTTCCCAAACTTTTTATGTTTTATCTTCATGGTTTCAATTAATGTATGATAAGTCTCTAAAACAATATAAAATTCCATTTCAAACAATATAAGTCAGAAATTTGTTGAAAAATCAACCAAAAACATACTTGTGATTTAGAAATTGTCAATAAATGCAGCAAGCAACTGTTTT
The DNA here is from genome assembly GCF_043381705.1 of Parasteatoda tepidariorum. Lineage (NCBI taxonomy): Eukaryota > Metazoa > Arthropoda > Arachnida > Araneae > Theridiidae > Parasteatoda > Parasteatoda tepidariorum. Next base: position 23,679,123 of record NC_092204.1, read on the forward strand.
ACTGAGCAGTTTTATAAGTCAAATGGATATACAAAAATTAAATGTGCTTTGGATGGTTAGCGCGAATAAGTTTTGTAATTTGGCCGAAAGAATCTAGTCACCAAGCAGTATGGAGGCATATAATAAGATTAGACTGGCAGCTTTTTTTTTCACATGCTTCAGTGTTATAAAACCATGTTTTTTGATTAAAGTTTTTTTCTTCTACGTGTTTTATATTTCACTGTTCATTCATTTTCTTAAGTCGTCTAAATTAAGCTGAAAAATCAGAAAAATATAGTAAGGAAAGATGGTGTTTGAGAAACATGCTTCTATAAAAGCTGACATAAAAAAAATCTTAATACTCAACTTTGCACGGTATCATACAATCATATCAAAGCGTTATCACAAATGAATTATATTTAAAAAAATATCGATATTTTTTAATTTTTCTTTTAATTTTATCTAAATTTATTATATGTACTATTATTTATGTTTATATTTAATTTAAAGTATAAACAATATCAAAGAAAGCTCAAATGTTAATACGTATTATAAGAGATAAATACATTTTTATACTTCATAGAAGTGCATTTTATACAATTATTTATTTTTATTTTTACTTCAATTCCAGGATCCATTTTTTTACCGAAACAATGAAGGAAAAAAATATCATTTCTTATGAGTGCAGTTGTTTTGAGTCTTAACGGAAATGAAAGGTAGTTTTAGTTAATGGTTATTACATCTGTAATTGCGTATTAAATGACGTTGGAGACTTGGTTTCTCCCTCGATAACAATCTTTACGTGGTATGTAATGGGTTATAGTTCTCTTACAAGATATTTCCCTTTGTTAAAAAATAGTACTTTAAACAGAGTATTTTCGGTCAATATATCTTTTTTCCTAGTAATTCAGAAGCATTCTATTGCATTTTCCTTGATTCTTATATTTGATTTTCGTCAATATGAGATGATTAACATTTTTCTATCACAGGTAATTTTTAATTTGTAATATTTGTTATTCCCATGTAAGATATATCTTTTGTTCAAATTTAGTTAACAAAAATGAGAGGTTTTGGTCAATAAATTTTTTTCTAGTAGTTCACATATTCTGTTAAAATGGATGCTCATACATCACGAAAGATTTTTTTTTGTTGTTTCTAATGAAACTAATTCCTGGTAGGGGAGAGTCGGGTAGCTCCACCCCTTTAAGGAGTATTGCTTATATTTCTGTATAATATTGAGTAATAATCAATACTTTTGTATGTTTCTATTGTTTTATCGACTAATTAAATAATGCAAAAAGAATAAACCAAAAAAAAAAATAGTTTAACTTAAAAATATAGAAATTTAAAAAAACATGTCTTTCAGCTATTTTCAAAATGTGTCGGGTAGCCCCGCCCAGTTACAAAAATTACGTTTTTTGACTGTTTTTTCAGGTGTAAATGAAAATGACCAATGTATTGACAATAAATAAACCTCGTTTATCATTTTTGTCTAAATTATTTTATTTATTACATATTTATACACTTTTAGTGAATTCTATCATTTAATAACAATCATTTAATAACAACAATATTTGCTCTTAAAAATGCATATAACATTCAAATTTGGAGCAATAAAATAATAATCTTTTCAACCGTACATTTATCGACGAAATAAAATTGGGCGGTGATTGAGCGGGGCTACCAGAAATCCAATATTTTTGAAAATTTGTAATTACTCGAACAATTTTTCACATATAAACTTCTTTCTTCGTGCAAATTAAACTTAAGACTACATACTTTAATGCTGTATGTATAAAAAAAATTATCTTTTTAGTATTGAAATGAAGTTTAATCGAAACATTCAACCAATTTTTCTTAATTTCATGACTACTGTATTCAACATATTTTAAAAACTATTGTTTCCTATGTTACCAGCTGCATAAATACTTGAAACTTTGAAAATAATATTTTTTTATATAACAATTAATGTTCGATGACCCATTGACTTGAAAAAATATTCTATACATATGAAATTGACAGTGGGTGGGGGTACCGGCTGGGTGGGGCTGCCCGACTCTCCCCTATATGCTAGGAGAAAAAGTTTCGTCAAAGAGACGAAATAACTATCGTTACTTTTTCGAGCGGACGAATTTCTTCAAAAATAACAAAATATTAAATTTCCCAAAAAAAATCATACGACTGCTGAATCGTCAAAACTGAGAGTTTTATCTCTGTTAGTGTACATTACGTTGCTTAATATTTGTGCACCTAATATTCATTAATATGAGATGAGGAGTATTTTTGTGTTGAAGGGAGTTTCTAATTTTCTGTCTTTATTATTCAATTCTTTTCCTTTATTCAGATATACTTCTTGAAAAAGTATATTTTNTATATATATATATGCATTCATAATGCATTGTTCAGCACAGACGTAGGTATTGCAATGAAATATTTCTTCATTCTTCTAAAGTTTTTTTTTAGCATTTCTTATCAATATTTAGTATCCCCATTTTCACAATACTGCAACATTTATTTTTATATTTATGAAGCCATATTTATTTTTTATAACTGTAAATTTAAGATAAATATCCTTCTCAATTAGAGATAACTGTTCGTAAAACAACTAAATTTACCCGTTTTATATGAATATATGGGAAACGTTTAGTCAAATAACCGTTACAGCATTAAGACAACTTTATTAGGTTTTTAGTAAAATTGATTTTTTGGTTAAACCATATTATTAGTGCATTAAAATTACGGTTCGAATTTTCTGATACCTTAGTATCGTTTAATACGTTATAATTATTTAGTCATTTCAGGTAAAACACAGTATCTTGTAATCAAGTTTGTGACTCACATTAATGGGATTGAAATTTGCATTGAATTAACAGTTACAGATAATTTAATCCAAATTTTCAGTATGAAAAGAACTATCTTAGATTGTAATTATAAGAAAAAAAGGAAACAACTATTAATTTCTGTATTGTACGAAAAGTAAAAATGTAATGCAAAATAAATCGCTCAATTTATCAAAAATTAAGTAACTCAATGTTTCTAGTTTATGAAATGAAAAAAAATTCTACACAATTATATTTCTTTCAATTAATTCATGAATTTTATTAATTCTTTAAAATTATTCTAAGCAATTATATTAGTTTTTCCAAATTGCTTTTTATTATGAAAAAATTACTTTTTGCTTGCTTGTGATTATTATTTAAAATAATAATTTAATTCATAAGTAATTTTTCAGCTTAGAAACAAAGGCGAATGAATAAATATACATTTCTTAAATAAATATTAATTTAATAATGAATATGAGTTGAATTTAAGATATCCAACTTGCATATTAAGTATTTTCTGAATTGCACCGAAACTCGGGAATATTGCCTCTCAAAGTTTGTCTAACATGAATGAATGTCTTGAGGTACATAAACTCGGAAGATTTCCAATCTTCCGACTTTAGACTTTGATCTCAATTTATTCTGTCCAAGTCGAAATGCTCCTCCTTTGAGTTTCAGAAACCTCCTCGATTACCTAATTTTCCGCTACAACTCTGGAACAGTAACATAAAATTCTCTTGCAACAAGATTCGGCTACATCTAAAACAGTCTCAATAAAACCTTATATTTTTACCCAGCTTATTGGACGTGGGAAATTTCTTCCCCGTTGTCAAACTCTAAATTAGAATGAATGGAGGTAATATATGTTGTAGTGTTTTATGCTTGGTTCTTAGTTAAATGAAACGAAATATATTTATTTCAAGATATATAAAATACGACAGCTTAATAAAATAAAGTCTAAGGAGTTGTTAGCATAACAGCAGTTAATTTTTAAAAAAAATGATTTAGACAGTAAGAAAGTTGGGTGATGTGAGTAAATTACAAATATCTAGAAAAAAAAGAGATAGTTTTAGCGAATACACTTTAATTGCGGTTTTACAGAAAAGTAATTTTTTCGTTATTCGAAAAGCATCTTAAAAGCAGAAACACAGAGACGCTGAATAAAATTACAAACAAGCTAACGAAAGATATATTTGTTTTGATCAATCAAAACTGGGAAGGAAGCTTAATAAAAAGTAATCAAGGAAAGAATGAGAGAAATGCAAGTATGTAATGGGGGTAAGGTTGTAATTCTAATTGTATAAACATTAGAATAAACGAGTTTCCAAACATTATGAAAATATATTATGTTATCAGAAAGGTTGTTATTATTATTTTTTTTAAATTTTTAAGTAACAGAATGTTTCCTAGAAATCTAGATCACTCGGTGAAGAACGCTAATGAATGATTTTGGCAGAAAAAAAGACTAAAAGTTATGATAAGTTTAGCCTCATTAGATAATTCAACATATTGATTTTAAACTTGTCATTTATGTGCTTTAAATTAAAGTTTAAGGATGCATTTAGTTTTCCAACATATGCTATAGCCTACTCACAAAGAATTTGATTAATTGCTCTTTTATGACTCATGTGTTCATTATGGTACATGTTAAGGTCATTTTTATAAAAGCTTTAATTTTATATATATAAGACAATAATAAATAGCATTATAAATTATTGTTTATAACTAATGTTTATGAAATCATTTTTAATAACGCTAACTTCTTTCGTCAAGTCAGAGGCCTTTCATTTGAAGGTAAAAAAAAATAAATTATTTCTTAAAATAGAAGTAATTATCTTCAAATGGAAAATATTGAGCAATCAGGCTTCTAGAGAAATTAAAGCTATCTTAACTTCTAGGAATCGTTAATAAAGTTTTAAAAAAATGCAGTATATCAGTATTGGAGAGATTTTTTGCTGTTTAAATATTATTTTTTCCTTGAATATATAAACATAAATGAAAATACAGCAACAGTCGACACACAACATATATTTATGTCGTAATAAATTGAGCGTAAAATTCTAGGAGAGATTTTGCAGAGCAAATTTTGATTGTTGAAAAAAAAACAGTCATAAATTTCCAATTTATATTTCAATAAACATGCTGACAGAAAAAAGGGGAAAAATTAATTTAAATTTTTGAAATAAATTCAAGATCATCCTTAAAGTTTTTAGTTCAACTTTCCTTGGTTTCATATTGGCTGTATCTTTTCAATTATTATTTTTTTTTCCAATAAGTAAATATATACTGATTTCTTTTATGCATATACTGTAAAACTTTTGATCGCTAGATTACTGCCAGTTACCAGCAACCATTAGCTAACATTAAAAATACATTTCAGACCGTAAAACTTGCATGACCATAAAAATACAGATCACAGATTCATTCGTAAATTTATTCTCGTAAAACAGATGACCACTAACAGAAAATTTGCATCATGCTAGTTGTCTTCAGTACGAAACTGTACATTGCTTGGGACACAAATGATTTATAAAGCAAATTAATTGAAACAGTAAAAAAATGAGAATTTAATATATTGCTATTTTTAGAATAGTTAGAGATTCACGTATTTGTAGTCCAAGACGAGTAAAATAGAAGGGATGCAAGGATCCAGTTGGGTTCAGACTCGGCATCATCGTGCCTGTGGATTGAGAATGTATGTCCGAATTGAGCTAATAAGCTTTATATTATAGGTGATAAATTGACGGTTAACTCTACTAATTTTACCGACATTTGTTTCAATTACGGCTGACCGCAAAGAAGAGAGCTTAAATTAAAAGCTATGGTCTTTCTGAAACAAATTAAATTATATTATTATTTTTCATGTTTAAAATATGTACGAAATAAAAAACTTTTATGCACTTATTTTAATTGTTTAATATTCTAATGCCCGAACGTTATAACACAATTACGATATCCCATTCTTCATTATCAAATATATAATGATGTATTTAAACAACACATTTTTTCTAAACCATCAATTATTAATAAATGTACTGAATTAATTTTAATGATGCCATCTATTTTAAATCTATAGATAAGGAGAATTATATTTACTCCGTTACAATAGAAAAGTTTTACGGTGCATTCAATCAAACTTTTGTTTCAAATGCTGACATGATCATACGAACTCCATTGAACAAAAACAATTAAATATTTATTCTCTTTTACTAACAAAACAGTTACGCATCCAAGCACAATGTGCATTTCAAATTAATTTGTTTTGAAAACAAAGATTAGGTTCAATGTAGCAGAAAATTCATACATCACTTTTGAAATCGGATATCTCCTTGTCTCGATTATTATGCTCATTAGCAATTAATGCATTTCTGCAACTGAAAAGATCAATTAGGAAATATTACCATAAATCACTTTAATTTGTTTTCATAAGCTTCTTATTTTGTTACCGTTATGTTTTGTAAGGCATTGAAAGAAATGCATGAGCTTGAAAGAATTTATTACATTTTAATTTTTGATAACAACTTAGTTCAAATTTCCTCTTTATGTAAGTTTCACTGAGTATTTTAATCTCTTAAAAAATAATGTTTATTTATAATACTCTAAGGCGTGAAAGAAAGATGATTTTACTTCAATTTCGATCAATTTTACAAATCATACAATTATATTTCAGTCTTAAATACAGTTAATAAAAAAGACGCTATTAAACAGTTCTGAGTTTGAATAGTTTTCCAAATGATGCTAAATATTTTACTGACTCTGTAAGGATATAATAAGAGATTGTAGTACTATTATGTGTACGATGGGTCTACTCAGCTAGGTTATGTCTGAGTAGACCCACTTACTCAGACATAAGTGGGTCTATTTGTAAAAACCAAGAAAGGCTTAATTCTTTTGAAATTGAAAAACAGATAGCTAAATTTTACAAAAAACAGCAAGAATATACTTCGAATGTTATAGAGAGTATCGCACCCACTTCTTCTAAGCATCAGAGTGGTGGAGTAGCAATACTGAACAGCAAAGGACAAGTAAAACAATCATGAATTATTGTGGCAGCCCTTGATGTGGAGTGTTGTTTTCTCAATAAGCGTAGAAGTAGCGGATTCAATACATTTGTGCTGTTTTCCCCATTTGTGTGCAACATTTTTGTAATTTAACAAGAAACAAGCCATTTCTTGAATTAAACACCTGAGCTCTGTATATGTATCAAATGCAAATTTATTTATTTACTGTTTTTTTACTTACTATTCATTTACTTACTATTTTTCATCACCCATAGTTACACTTAGATTCGAACTCAACTGCTAAAAAATAGCTTAAGGTAAAAAAAAATGAGACTGTTACAAAAAGTAATAAAAATTAAAATTTCAAGAATTTATTTAAAGTTACACACATATATATGCAAGCTTGTATAGTCATTACAATGAACGATTTATTATAAGACCTTTGTATGTTAAAGAACAGATTGTTCAAATTAAAGAATAACAATATAAAAATGCATCGATTGTAACGTGGGGTTAGCGGGTTCGAATACCGCAGTGTCTCAGGATGTGTGTTTGTGCTGTCTTTCTGTGTCTTTGCTTTCTTATGTCTTTGCTGTCTATGTAATGAGCGCACAAGCCTGCTAATGTGCGCATAACAATAAACAATTCAATATAAATTAATAGGCGCATACATGGTTGTGATCGAATAAAAATCCTTTACCTCTATGCTACCATTTTGGGATGTCGGGACTGACCCAATGTGTAACAGTTGAGTTGCTGTTTTATTTCAGCCACGTTCAGGTTTGTACATATACTAGTGTACGTTGTCATAGTTTTAAATGTTTGTAAATTTTAACTTATAGTTTAAGTTTAAAGAAATAATAGTTAACCGACGAGATCAAAAAGTTAACCAAGTGTTTAATAAATGAAAAAGATGATATAAAATTGTGCATTTCTGCGTCATCTCAAACTGTACTAGAAAAATTAAAATAACCTAATTTATGTTAAAATTACCAAAGGCTATCATATTTATTACCAGACAGCAAATAAAAACCATGATTTATTTTGCATTTTGCCATTAGGTGACTACTAAAGTGCTTTAGCAAAAAGTAAGCGTGCTTTTTGGTTTTCCCATAGACGAAACCGCAATAAATGTGACTATATTCTAGTAGTTTTGACTATACCTTTTTTTTTTCTCTTTCTATTGTACTAATTCTAATGAAATTTGTAAACCTGATTAAGGTTACTTCTTCACCTACGCCTAATAAATGTCATTCTTGCTTATAAAAAGTGCTTTAAACATTAGAATTTTATGTCCTTATAATTTGAAATGAACTTGTACTTCCATCTCTTGTAATTTTCAATTAACCATCAAGTTTTTTTTCTTCTTTTTTTAAAATAAATAAAGAGAAGAAAACGCGACAATCACTAATAAGGATATAAAAATTCTGACTTTCATTACAAGAATTTAATTAATCAGTGTAAAAGATAAGTAAATACAGTCATAAGAATGGGACATTACTCTAGAAAAAATATTAAAAGTTTTTTTTTTTCTTGAATGAAGTTTATTTTAAATCATTCATGCTGCATGAGAAGTATTTTCTCCATGAACATTTTTCACCAAGCCAAGATTCCATTTTAATTTTAAATTAGCTTTATTTAATTCTATTACTTTTAAATTAGATTTATTTAATTCGATTAATTTTTAATTAGCTTAATTTATAATTATCTATTCTATAGAATTAAACTATTGTTTAATCCCTTCTCATTTACTCTATATATTTCAGACGATGCGTTTTTCTTGAAATTAACCCTTATTATAGTACGTTATAGCATATATAAATACAGTTTTGAATGAGCTATTATTCATGAAACATAATGAATCATTCAATAAGGTCATTCTTTCTTAACATATATCGATTGATTTTCAAAATTTTTAATACTCGAACTATTCTAAAAAAAACTATTCGAATTTATAATACTCATAAATTTAATTAAATATTTATTATAGAGCATAAATACAGTTTTGAATGAGCTATTTTTCCTAATATAAATTCGATTCTCTATGTGCTAATATTCACAAAGCATAAAAAATAATTATCGGATAATTACATTCCTACTGAGCATCTATTGTTTAATTTTTCAAACTAGCAAATTTATAAAAAAGAACTATTCTAATTTATAAATCTTCATCTTATTAATTATTATTGTTAAAATTGTATAACAAATCAAAAGAAAAAAGGGTGGAAATAATTTGTTATTCCCTTTTGTTATTTCCGTCATAGATGAAAATATTGCATGTAATATGAAAACTTATGAAAGCTAATAATATAAAGCCAGCTTTAAAATCAATAGTATATGGTGCAATCAGTTTATTTTTTGATTGCAATTGTGGCAAATTTTATGAATTTAAAAATTATTATTTATTTCCTCATATATTACTGTTTAGCCTACATCATGCACATTTGAACGGATAATGGCAAGACCTGAGGCACATCTAATCGTTTCACTAAATATGGAACAAGAACAGAGCTAATAGCTGAATGACTTTAACGAAAACTTTAAAGACCTAATATGCTAGGAAGTTTTGTTATAGTGATTTGTGTTTAAATTTACTTGTTAATTTAACATTCATAAAAGTTTTCTGTACTTAATTCTAACAGGTAGTGAACTTAAGACAAATTTAACACAACATTAATTATACAAATTAATATCACAACATAAATAAAGTTTAAGGTTAGCCATGTTTTGAGGTATTCCTAGGTATTTTGAGGATCCCTAGTTTGGCTATATTTGTCTACAACAGCACCGTTTATTAATTTTTTGAGTAGCATCATAGCAATCTTGCGAAGTGTTCCGAATTCATTTGTTGTTTATTTAAATTAGCTTAGTTAAATTGAAAGAACATGTTGTATTGAAAATATTACAAGTATAATACGATTGAATGGTGTGTTAGTTCAAGCTTAGGCGTAAAAATAAGTCGGAAGTTGTTACTCGAAAGACTTACGATGATCCTAACTACGACGAATTTTATCCCTTAGATCCATCTACGCTTAGCTATACATGGTCAAACATCCATAGACCAAAATGTTACTGCTGATCCATGGAAGCTCCATTATTCTGAAAGTTTTGATCACCGTTATGTGCGGCTTTCGTTGTGCTGTACTTTCTGCTGATATTTTTATCAAGATAATATGTTTTTATCATTGAATATATAGTTATTATATGTTTAAAGTATATTTTATAGCCATCAGTCTCTTTATAAATGAAATAAGCAACTCATGGTTAAGTGATTTTCCACTCTTGACACTCTCTTGATATGGTTTCGGCAGTAGTTGATTTTTCCCCACTTAAGCGTCTTGCTGAAACATACTGTCGTGGGAAAAGAGGAAAAGAAGAAGATTTCAGGAAACCATGGTAACAAAAAAGGAAAAGTTTGAAGAGCGGGGAAATCAAGAAACCTTGAAACGCATATTCTATTTACAAACAATCCAGTTTTTGTTAAAACACAATACTTTTCTTTAATTTATTATCCAATGTCTTAGATAAACGTTATATACAGCGTATGCAATCCATACATTCATCCAACATATTATATAAATGTATTAGAAAACGTTCACTTACGTATATTTGGGAGACTTTACCTCTAAGGTGAAATGGCCATTCAATGTGTATTTATATTTCTGATTATACGGCTGAAATTCTATTTCATTCTTAAAGTAGTTGCTAAGAAAAATAAAATGTTTACTTAGTTGAAACGTGGATTAAAGTAATTATCGTAGCATTATATTATATATTATTTTTTAGTTTTAATTAATTTTCCTTCTCACAACTTTCTGTTCGATATCTCATAATAAATTTTTTTTTTTTTTTTAATAAAAATCATTTTAGTTTTTATACGTGGAAGTGTAAAGTGTTCATAAAACATTTGTATTTAAATTTTATTACCAGTTTGGTAGTATTTATGACATATTTTAAATTGAACTCTCCTTTTTACTTCTCCCTACCCTATCTTTAAGGCTCGTATTGATTTCTACTCATTATTCTAAACATTATTTAAATAGAAACTTTTTGGATACACAATTATTCTCCGTACATCACGTCTGTGGTGATACTAATTCTTTCTCATTCCATGTAATTGAATATTGTTCCAGTATTTCGGTTGGCTAAAATTAAAACTTCTGGTACAGGGTGTAGGGGTACTGAAGTACTGAATGATATCAAAATTAATGATCTCAGAAATGAAGAATGATAGAGAAATTAAACTAAGGGAGAAGTACCCTATTGTGATAACTGTAATGCAGAAAGTTTGGATTTTAGCTGCAAAATTTTCTAAAGGAGTTCTAAAAAAGAATACAAATGCCATGTGATGGTAATCTAACATGTAGTATTTCTGTACCAGAATAAACCGGTTAGTTCTCAGTCCTCTCTTGCAACTAGAACTAACCACCCTGGTTATCAAAGATTTCCTTCCCAACATGTTGGTAATTTTTGTTGAACCATTATTCAATTCTCGTCTTTAGTTTATGATAGTCTTTAGTTTAATATCAGTTAGTTCACCGCTGGGTTCCCTGTATATAACTAATAAAAATTGTTAATCAATATCCTGAAAAAAAGTCAATGTCATACTGTCAATGTCAAGTAAATAAAAGCCTGAACTATAAAAATCCGAAACTCTATTTAAATTCTTTTTCTGTACTAAGACCATCAAGTCCCCATAATTACTGAGAAAAATTAAAATAAACCCACTCATTAATTTATCGCAATACTATATATCAAAATCAAGATCTCATTTAGATCATTTGATTTTTGTTCCAAAAAAATATTTTTCGAATTATTTTTTACTAATGATCTCCGTCAATTATGCATTTCTTAATAATAAAAAAATCTTCAAGGCAATTTTTTTACAGTTATTAATTATTAAAAAAATAAATAAATATGTTCATAAAAATGTATTTTTTAAGTAATTCCTCTTATAGGATTTAATTTGCCGTTTCTCTAACTGGATCAAAATAGTTTCTCATTACAGGACGAAATTAATTTATAAAGTGAAAGAAATGAATAGAAACAAAATCAGGGAAAAACATTTTATTTTAATTTTCTTATTACTTCAAGCGGAGATTTTTTTAAAGTTTATTCTCTAATTATCTTTAAAAACAGTAAATTGGAACTAAGGGCAGAAAAAAATGAAACTTGTAATATTTGTTCAGCAACGATGTTGACATATTAGCGTGAGTAAAGAATTTTAAATGGATAGTTTCTATTTGTTCAGTTAAATTAATGATGTTTCGTATTTTTCTTGCTTTGAATTTCTTATCTGCATTTTAATAAAACATGAGATATTCCAACTGCTTTTATTTATTCTTGATTATGAACAAACTTAAAAACAAATTCTATTTGATTTTTAAGTGCAATATTTTCGTTCTCTTATAATTTTCATTTGATTGCTCTGCGCTTTAATTTCTCTCAGCCTATAAGTATTTACAATTTAACTAAAGTCAGTAAATATAGTATCTAAATACGTTTGAAGATACGCCAATTTATTGTTGAACTCTAATATCGGAACTATAAGTCTAAATAATAATTAAAAAAACGAATAAAGCACAAATAAAATACAGAAATGGATACTATTCAAAAATCAATTCACAAATTGCTGAGATTTTAAATAGATCTGGGTTCAAAGTCATGTTGCCCCTTTTAAATTAACTAAATTTTACCAATTTCGCTGATATTAAAGCTGGGGTATGTGGTATAGCGTATATTGAATAAACTAAACTTGTCTTTAAATTTCGATTTAAACAAAATTAAAGACATGCTCAAAATGATGATATAAATCGATCCTCCTTCATTCTACATAGCTGGTCAAATCACAGGGTTGGGTTTTCCTCAGCTCAATCAGCTAATGGGTTTTCCTCAGCTCATCTACCGAACTTGATTTCTGGGAATGATTTCATGTATTCAAAAATGTTGAGTTCCGTTAATGATCTTTCTAGTATTATACTCATCTCCAATGTTTGGAAATATATTCTAATTTGACTCTTTGTGCCCTGAGGTTCACGACAAAATCCATCATACCTATTTTTTAGCAACTTCTTCTGTATTATTTTGTAGTACCTTTTGCCTCTGTATCTATTGGTTGAACTCTCTTTGTATGTTAATATACGGAAGGAGGCTCTTGTTTTGATAATTGAAACTATTATACGATCATTCCATGTTTCAATTGTGCTTGATATACGTTTATTTTTATTTAAAATTTTATAATGAAAGGAAGGTTTCTTTTCGGTATCTGTTCTCTTACAATTCTTTTCATTTCGTTCATCATTTCAAGAACTAAGCATCAAAATGAATTTTTTTCTTCTACTTATAAACGTATATGTTTTAAGGTATTAATAGAGAAAGTTTTATGCTCACTCTTTCAATTGTCTGTATTTTAGAGGTACGATTAAGATACTTCCTCCTTCATCATCACTGCTTTGCCCTTTTTACTACGAGGGTTGCTATTTATATTTCTGGCCTTGGCAACAGTAAGTCTTGCTAGGTGACCGCAGATGATTTTAATCGAAAGATTGATATTTTTAAACATAAATTCAGCTGACGATTTTGTTGTCAGTGAATTGAAAAATTCTTCTCTTTCAAAAAATGGAATTGAATCGTTAACATTTTCGTGCCATTATTTTTCATAACTTTCGACGTGGATTGTCAAGACAAGAGTGCTTCGATGAACTTAATTCTTTATTCAGCAATAAAGCACCATCCTACAGCACTGTAAAAAATTGGTATAACGAATTTAAT
>NC_092204.1:23692808-23731892 GCF_043381705.1 Parasteatoda tepidariorum
ATTTTACTCATTTTACAACTCATACGAGGGTTGCTATTTATATTTCTGGCCTTGGCAACAGTAAGTGTTGCTAGGCGACCGCAGATGATTTTAATCGAAAGATTGATATTTTTAAACATAAATTCAGCAGACGATTTTGTTGTCAGTAAATTGAAAATTCTTCTCTTTCAAAAAGTGGAATTGAATCGTGAACTTTTTCGTGCCATTATTTTTCATAACTTTCGACATGGATTGTCAAGACAAGAGTGCTTCGATGAACTTAATTCTTTATTCAGCGATAAAGCGCTATCCTACAGCACTGTAAAAAATTGGTATAACGGATTTAATCGTGGCCGCTATTCGATCCAGGACGAATCCCGTGCAGGTCGTCCAAAATCCGTTGCTGTGCCAGAAAAGATCGATGCTGTGCGTGAACTGATAAAGCAAGATCGTCATGTGACATAACGTGAGATAGAGGCGTCTTTGGACATTAGTATAGTCGGAGCGAAAGATCGAACTGATGGGTCGTCCGCCGTACAGCCCTGATTTGGCATCCAATGACTTCTTTTTATTCCCACACATCGAAAATAAATTACGTGGACAACGATTTTCGACCCCCGAAGAAGCGGTTAATGCATTCAGAACGCATGTTTTGGAGTTACCTCAATCAGACTAGAAAAAGTGCTTTGAAAATTGGTTCAAACGCGTGCAAAAGTGTATGGAGAATATTTTGAAAAAAAAAATAAATAAAACCAATTTCGATCCTACATATTTGTTTTTTCATTATTAGGCCAGAAATATAAATAGCAACCCTCGTATGAAGGAAATAATCGAATGTCACTATAAATCAAATATTGCTTTGATAATACAATACTTGAAGTACATTCGCAATTGAATTTTGTATTGTCAACAGTTTTTCTAGTGCGACATTTGATTTATTTAATATACATAATTTATTGATTTACGCTAATTTCCTTTTAAATATTTCTGTTTTAGTTTTTATCATTATTTTAAAGTATTATGCTTGTTGACACTTTTATAAAATACATTAAAAATAATAAACCTCCCACTTAACTTTAAAAAAATGAAAAACACAGAAAATTACTCATGATAGACGACACAAAAGTTTAATGCGGCTATGTGAATATGTTTAACAATTTCCATCTCGCTCCTCTCAAAGTCATGGGGCGAAATTTTGTCTAAAATTTCTCATGCGAGCTTTCCTGTGAGAGTTTTCAAATGTAATGTACCAAAAGAGTTTAAATATATAATAATTTCCCGTACCTGGACGTTTTTATTTCCTATTTTACACAGTAGATGGCTGCACCAGACTATTTTTACGTAACTGGAGATAATTAATTTATTTTAAGCTAGATGGTGAGCTAGATGGCCATCCAAATATTTGTATTTGTGATGCGTATTTCGTACTTTTAGCTCAGCTACTTATCCTCTTTGTTCAAACACGGAATTTGTGTTCGATGATAAAATATGTTTTAATATTGTGTTCATTACTTTATCCAGTCAGTGTTACATGTACATAAGGAGTACTTACGAAGTTTTATATTTCAACTAAGAAAATTCAAAAAAATCCAAAAATGAATACATCTACTACACATACACATTTTTTATCTAATTTTCGGGAATAAAAAAAATAGGCTCTTTTATGACCGTTTCTTGAAAGTAATAAGATCGTTAAGGGGTTAATAAATCAAGTGTTAATAAACTGAGTAGTTTGTTACATTATATATGACTGATATATTGCACAAAAGGGGAAAAAAGTAAGACATTTCTGAAGTTTTCAACTGATTAATTTTGCTCAAAGTAAAAAAAAAAAANGGGCAACAGAATGAGACTTCGTCTCAAAAAAAAAAAAAAAAAAAAAAAAAAAAATGGGGGAAATAGTAGGGGAGAGTGGGGTCAATTGTAACACTTTTTACTTAACTATTTTCTACTAACAAAAAATCCAATACATTATTAGTATTAATTGACAGACGAGTAAAGTAGACTATCCTCTACTAGAAAAAAAATAAATTACCTTATTTTAAATGTTATTATATTAGTTATTAACAATTTTTGACAGTCGTGCACTTGTAACAAATGTCCCCACTTACGGAGTCAATTGTAACAGTTCATAAATTCAACTAAAACATTGTTAATTATACATATTATCATAGTTGTGATATATTTTTTTATTGATCAAAATAGTAGTGATATTTTAGGAGTAAAAATAATAATGAGCAGAGACCTAAAGGGTTAAACTTTTAACTTTAAGGGGTTAAAAATTTTAATTTATGCTGTGAAAGGTGACAAATAAAATAATGCACATGCAACATAATATAAATGATATAGGAAACTATTGGTGGTTCTTAAATAGTTAAGTAATGGTTTGTAAACATATTTTCTGCTGTTACATTCATCCCTTTACTTATTGTTACAATCGTCCCCAAGACGCCATTTCTGCTTCATTTGTTAAGAACAATGGTAGTTAATTAACAAAATTAATCTTTTTTTTAACAAAGTTAATTAAGGTGTCCACTTACATATTCGGTTAATAATTTTTATTTGTTTAAACAAACATACTTTATTACAATATAATATTCTAATACCAAAAAAAGTACTTACACAGCGTGAAAATATCTTTTGTGATGTAACTTGTTCAAAAGTACATAAAAATGGTTGCCAGCAGAGGTGTACATGTAGGTTTATTAAATACACCTTGTGCGTCACCTAGGAACCAAATCTAGAAACCGACACTTGAAATTTTTGCTCTGTTACAATCGTACCCTGTTACAATTGAACCCACTCTCCCCTAACTAGTTTGAGAAAAGGGATATAAGGAGTATGTATCGACGATTTGAATTTTTAAATAGAAAAACATAAATTTTTTTAACTTACTCTAATTGCTGTAATATAGGGGATGAAATACATTTGCTGGTAAAAATAAGACATCCTATGTTTACTTCAGATAAGAAAAGGAACATTTTGTTGCTTTTGACTACGTATTATATTCTTTAATATATTTTATGATTGTTTAGAAGACAAATTCTATAATAAAAATTTTATTTCTTTTCACTTTGAAAGTTTTTTTTTACGGTTACAATGTTCAAATAGATGGGGATAATATGATCACTTAAATTTGTTTATTAATTATCTAATGCCGAAAATATTTTTCAGGCTTATAGTAAGGAAAATGATGTCAAAAGGAAAATAAAGAGAAACATAAAAATAATAAAAAATTTTAGAATAAAAACTAAATTTTTAATATTTCAGAAGAAGTGCAATAAAAAGGTATACAGAAATGCCAAAATAAAATAAGCACTGTAAATAAATAAATTAAGTTATAATAAATCAGATAAGTAAATCGTATAACTTATTTGGCTGGCAAAGCTATGTTTTTGATACCTAATGGAATTTATCTTTGTTAAGCGACGATGTGCATAATGGAAACTAATACTATTAGTTTTACTTCGTATCTTGAAACACCGTCAGTTATAAACAAGGAAATACATTGACGGCTATGAACCCTTTATCAATTGAATTAGTCAACTTTTATTTCAGTAAGTGAATTTCAAATTCATTGACTGAACAGACAAAAATCACTGTTTTAGCTTTCCTTAATAAGCTACTACACTTCTTTCTATATGTAGCATAATGGAATAAGAAAAATGTAGCATTTCATCGCAGTAATTGAATTTTATGTAACAAATACAATTTATTTTACGCATGTCAATTTTAAGTATTTATGTCTATTTAATTCTCTTTGTCTTATCATCTAATGTGTTCACAATATGCTTTTTTTTAAATCTTAGAATATATAAATGTAATCTTAGAATATGTAGATGTAATCTATATAGATATAATCTTCGAATATATAGATTTGAATTTTTGATTTTTCGCAGTGTTGGTACAATGTCTATTCTTCAATGTCTGTTATCTTAAATGTTCGTTAAAATTTCATCTTTCAATTTTTAAACTATGCTAGTTGTAAATGATTAAAGACTATACAGTTTTGTATTCATGTTTTTTTTATTTTTTTAACATATTAGTTACAAATGATTTCAAATGCAAAGGTAAACATTATTTTTAACCTTACACTTTTTGGTTAATCGAAAGGACAGATTGTTGCCATTTATTTTATCGTAATACTAGAATGAAAATTTGAACACTGTATATACCAGTCATTTTTATACCACCTGTCGGTAATTTATAATTTATAGGTGACATTCTATGGTGTAAAAATTATCTTTGCTTCGCAAATTTTTAATTATTTAACTATCAAATTATTTTTCTCAAAAGTATAAAAGCTAATAATAACTCTATATAAATTACGTTTAGAAAAAAGTTTTTTTAAGTACATCAATATATCATTAACCTAGTGATGTTTATTTTTATTTTTCTTGTTAAATTCTAATGAACTTGAAAGATGTGCATTTTACAGTGAATAAATTTAAAATTGTATTAAAACAAGTGTCAACTAAAAGAAAAAAATATAAATATTTACAGTTTCGAAAATCTTAAAATTTATACATACGGAATAAAAAAAAGAACTTTTCCTTAAAAGCTCCATTTGCTTCTGAAGTTAAAAATCTTAGAACATTTGGTGTCATTCTCTAGGGAATTCGAACGGATATTTTCTCTTTAAATGCTTGCTTAAAGTAACGCAAAGTTAATGCACAAAGCTGCTTATTTTATTTTTTTTTCCTTTCGGAAAAGGCAGTCTGTCCCCAATTTATAAAATTTAGAAATGCATACTTACGTTATTTGAAAATTTTCAACGAAAGAAATGATAAGGTTATAAGTATTAAGATGAACAAGTGTATTTCTTAAGAAGAAAAATAGAATTTTAATTTTCAATTAACACATCTATTTCATAAGCACCTTTCTTTTATTTTATATTTTAAAAATATATAATTGTGGTGAAAAGAAGAAACCCAAAAGACAAGTGGAACCAGGAATTCATTTGTGTTTAGAAAAGATGTATAATCCAAAATAACTATAAAATTGTAGAGAAAAAGTATACAATATAAAATTCTAAGTTACGACAGCGCCAAGTTGCTAAAGTCACAAGTTGAAGAATATTTGAGGAAAAATGATTTAAGATTAAATAAAATATGTTATCACTTCATAAGAGAACGAAAATGATGAACTCAGCTAGTGAGAAACTAAAACCATTAAAACGAAATAACATTCTAAATATTACCTTCTGGATAGTCCTACATGAAGTTAGAACCAAACTATCAAAAAGGAAAAATAGATAAAAGAAATTAAAATGGATGCACTGACATACATGACAACTTCGTCAGGGGGCATAATCATGCAGTCAGTGCTGGAGCAGTTTCAGCAGTTGGCGGTGAATTACAGCTCCGAGTCACAAAGTCACAACTTGAGGAATATTTGACGGGGGAAAATTAAGATGATATTAAATATGGGGCACATAATATATAATGATTCTGGGTACCTATGTTAGTAAACATTTAATAAAGAACTTTTGAGTGAACAATTTTAGATTAAGAAAACTGTTATTGATTTGTTATGCTGTGGCTCAATTTAAATAATTTGTTAGCAGTTTAAAATTTTTTTAGCAAGCGAAAAATTTATTTTTCTAGTCTATATGTCTATATGTTAAGTTATCCACGAATTAGCATGTTAACAAATTGTGCTTGAATCAAGTTATAACAACATACAACTAAGGAAAATGGATTTTTATCTACTTTTTAGGAAGGCGAACAAATCAATGATGAGCGAGAATCAAGTATGAAGATGGGAGAGCAGATAATACAAGGAGTGGAGCCTCTTACCTATTTTAAGAAAAAGGAATGTAGCAGGTTACTGGAAAAAGAGCCTTGGAATTTTCAAATAATAAGCTAGATAATTTAATTTGGCCTACCTAATTATTTTTGATCAGTGACTTCTGCAGTCATTCAGAAACTAGCGTGGCTTTCGGTTAAACTTTATTGGATATCGTAAGAGTGAATTAATGTCTTGAAGATTCTATGAAACTGTCAGATAGAAATTGCTCTGTTGTAATGTGTTTAATTAGAATAAACGAAACATGACACTTTAGGAATAGAAGAGCTTTGTTTCAGTTTATATCATAACACCAGAACAGCCGGATTTTGGACTTAACTAAAACCACCATTTTGGGTTTATTTGACCCTTTTTGGAAATTTTTATTATTTCAAAGTAAATCAATTTTAATTGATGGATATTGTTAAAAATATAATATACTAATTTTTATGGAGATTAAAAATGATTAGCTCCTTTTTATTTGCATAATGACAATATAAAAATACCATATAGTATTGAGTAACATATTATTCTTTGGCTGGAGCACAACTCATACGAAAATATACGCAAGACGCTAATATAAACAATGCACATATGTTTTAAAATGTGGTTCCATCATTAGTTTAATATTAGCATTACCGGACAATATATACGCGTGATATGAAAGTGGTAATGAAATTTCGACAAACTGATCTTCTTCATCTCTCATAATTATCAGAAGTTTTTTTACGTCCCTTACAAAATTCAAAGAGTTGTTTATTTTATTTTAGAGATTGAATCTTATGAATTAGGGTCTTGCTTATGCGCAAATCGCCTTTTTGTTGTTATTCAAGCACAAGAATAAACTCGCAATGCATAATGAAAGTGACAAAATATTCCTTGTAAACTATCCAAGTATAGAGAGCAGCAATATCACAAATGTTCTACAAAAGTGCATGGCATCGGAAAGTTTCACGTCTTTTAAAATGATTTTTTAGCATAGTGTGATAACATTTTGTTCTATTGTAGTAAGTGACAGTGTTTGGCTTTAAATCTATGCTGTTTCCTGCAACACAGTCACGTCATGACTATTCAGAAATAGGGTATTCTTCTTCTTTTTCACCTAAGCAAAGAGTGTTTTGTATCAGTTTTGCAGTGCGAAAGATTAATGTCATGATTAATAGGTGAACTGAAAATAAGAGGAATTTTTCTCTTATTAAGACGTCCTACAATCCGAATTATGTGGATATTCCTTTTGAAGAAAAAAAAATTGCAAGTTTCACTGAGGAAATATAAAAATAAGTAGTTCCGCTGTGTTCTGAATTTAGATGTAGTTCACTACTTAAAAAAACTATATTTTACCAAAATTGTAAGAATTCCGTTAGCAATATTTAAGTTTGCACAAATAAAGCTAACTATTAAGTTTTTTTTTTAAAAATTTTATGTCGGGTCAGTTGAAAACAATAACTTGAAGTCAAAGTTATTTGGCTTGTTCCTCATGCGATAAATTTGTTTTTTAATACATCGCAATAATTTTTCACAAACAGTTCTCGTTTAGCCAGGATTTTAAAAAAATTATTTATAACGTAATGTAATGATGTAATAAATGTTAGGATGCGCATGGATTGTTCCAGGCGGAATGTTGAATTTTTAATTCAATAAGAGATCAACTGAATCTAAGTTGCCATATAATTTAACGGAAACAGTTGCATGACATTTTTAAGACAGTGTACCCGAATATATGGTGAATAATTAAAGTTTGCAGTCTTACAAAATCAAAAACAGGCATGAAGCTTCAAAAATGAACGTTTTTCTAGCGGGGACCTTTTTTTTTAGCTGTTATATAATTAATTTTTAATAATCAGCATTAACGCAGATAATTTTGATACAGTGTACTTAGAAACAATTTAAGAAATGTAAAAAATATGAGCATGAGCTTCGAAGCTCACGTGTATCTTCAAAAATAACATAAGAAATGCCAATAAACGATCCCAGCGGTGCTTCTAGTGCTAAATGTTTTAGTAAGTGCATTGTATATAAAAGTAATAACTTAATTGCATATAAAATTAATAAGGAATTCCATTGCTCTTAAAATATCCTTGATGGAAGCAACGAAATTATTGGGAGTCTTCGATTTGACATTTACATATTAGGTTGGACTGAAGTAATATTGGTATATTAGAGGGAAATAGGACTGAATTTTTTCAATGAGAAAAAAATGAATTTTAATCTGCTAAATACCTTTCATTCTGTTAAATAAGTTGATATAATTTCCGTAAATTCATCACCTTATGTTCATAAAACTTCTGGTTCTTATGAGTTAAAAAAAAGTAGATCAGTTAATTAATGGGATTATCGAAATTTTTAACATTTGATAAATTTAAATTAAGGTGGAACAACAAAGTAAAATTTTTGAAACATTAAAAAATTATTCCATTTTTTCCATTTGAAAAATTATTTCATCATTTCATTCTCGCTTAAATCATTTTTCCGCTGGAATGTGATTTGAAAAAATAAAATTTTTCTTGTTACATAGTGCTAGTAAGGCTTTAAATTTTAAAGTTTTTAAAATAATTTCTAGCAAATTATTCAATTATTGAAATAACTAATAAGTTCCAATGTTAATTTTTTTCAGTCCTGATTTTTGTTTTAATGGATGCTCGAATCACTTGCTAGAGCTCAATTTTATAGGTTCAAGGGAATAACCGAAAATATGCTAATATATTAGTGGCGACGATATTTTAAGTTACGAAATCAGACACAAAACGTACTTTCCTTGAATAAGCATGTCTTTGTTTCAACGAATTCGAAATTCTGACTCCCAAATTTTAGAGGATAGTCGCAATCTGGGTAATATGGTAAAAAATTATTCAGGTCAAATTTAATTTAATAAATAAGTTAGGTCGAATTTAATTTATTTCGTATTTTGACATATCTCTTGAACTTTTTAAGTGAAATGAAAGTTTTTCGGACACAGATATAAAATTTCTTTGTCCAAATTTCTGTGTTAAAATTTCTTTGTCTATCTCACAATTCAGTTGCTTTTTGACTATTATTAAATTAAAAAGTGTATCTATATGTTTACTAAAAATTACTTTTCGCATTGATTTATCTTTGGATAAACAAACTTTATAATTGTGTGAAAAAATTATCAATTTCCTTAAAACGTTCTCAAGATATAGTAAATTACAAAAAAAAAAAAAAGAAAAAACAGAAAATTACATTAATTAGCCAAACGTTGGACCGCTGTCTTGACCAAACTATTAGTTCCGCTGTCTTGACCAAACTATTAGAACCGCTGTCTTGACCAAACTATTAGGACCGCTGTCTTGACCAAACTATTAGGACCGTATATTGGTGTCCCATTTCTTCCGATATTTTGTAGTCAGAATTCTTAATCCATTGGAATAGTGTACATTCGATTAGAGACATGGCGGTTTTATGTTTGATTTGTGACTTAAAATATCGTATTCACTTACAAATTAGCATAACTGAAGTCACCCCATCAAACGATAATGATTGGGTTCTAGAGCTTATTGATCCAATCATTAGATGAAAGTTATTTAAAATAGTTCTTTTTTGCCCACTGTACATCAGCTCTTAAGAAATCAAGATTAATATGATTTATGTAGTTCACCCGTTACTGTCTGGTTTAGTTCTATTCCTTTCATTCGATGGTAGCATCACCTTATCACCTTAAGGCAAAGAACATGATTTCACCTAATTTTCCTATTGTGTCTTAAGTTCTTAAAAAATCTTTAATACAATACATATTTATTTTATGTATTTGGTTTTGAGTATTTCTTCGAATAAACTTTGTTATATTCCATAAACTCACAATTGTGAAAGATAATCAGAGTTATTTAGCATTAAGAATAAGTGAGGTATATTTATGTGAACATAAAAAGTTTATTTCACATATAAAAGTGAGAAATACATCTAATTTACTTTTGTAACTTACACTTCCAGTCTAATTACAAGTAAAAAATAATTGGTGTGGTTAGAAAAAAATATTCTATTGTATCAATAATTTGTTGCATCATTAATTTAGATAAAAGGGATTTTTTACATACATAAATGACACTTTTACAACTTCAAATACTAATGAATGCTAAATAATTCTTGCCGTTTTCACCCTTAATTGTTGCAAAANATATATATAAAGCAGATGAATCAACTATTAAATGTCATCTTCACTTGTCAAAAAAAAATTATAAGCAGATTTTTGAAAATTTTTATCATTGACTGTTGTGATGAAGAATTTTCTAGCCGCTGTACATTTTAGACTTTAAAATACCACACACAATTAAAAGTATTATTTTTTTTCAATTTCCTTAAAATTATTTAAATGATGATTAAAACTAGAGACAAAAATTTCTTCACTTAGTTCAAAATGGAATATTTTTGAAGATAGAGGAAATTAAAAAATGTTCTGGATGCTTTTCATTTATTTTGTGGGATGTTTCAGTATTTTCGTGATATACATCAGTGTTGATAGTTTAAAGAATTATTAAGTAAAGAATATCACTCTACATCCTACATTCTTATTACTCTACATTATATTCCTGCTTTAGAAGATCACAATATTTGTTGAGGGTATTAAGTAAAATAATAAACAGATGAAATAATAATGGGAATAAAACAAAAAAGCTAAACAAATTATGTTCTATATGAACTTTCAAAGTATTTCATAGCTCTGCCATTTAATACAATGATAAATTTTTAATCCTATAATTTTCTGTGATGGAACGTCATGGATGCTTTTAGAAGAAAGATTTAGAGTGAAATTAAATTATTGTTTTAATAGTGACATGTTTTAATGAAAGTTTTAACCAAATTGTAAATTAGTCTGTCTTTCCTAACAATCAAGAACATTCTGTAATCTCTTTCACATGATAAAAAAATCACTTCGCGTATAAATTATTGTTGATAAGTTAGAAATGCAATCTTTATTTTTAAAATGAATCCATGCTGCGCACTTAAACGTCCTTATGAAACCTTAATACCATTCACTTTAATAAATATTTTGAGTTTTTAACACATCTGTTGAATTCCAAGCGTAACAGAGGGGACATCGCATAAGAATTTTATTCCAAAAAAAAAACAAAAATTAAATATTTTTGAAAACAAAAATTTTACTAGAATGTGCTACTTAAGGGTGCAACGTTTAGTTAATTGACCTAAAATGATTAAAGATCCTCATAATTAAATTGCACGTTAAATAAATGCAGTTGTAACAGAGGGGACAAAAAAATCTCACATTTTTGGCATGCACTGTTATCTATGCTAAATTATGTGATTTGGTCCATCCAAAACATTATCTGCATCCAAATAATGCATCGTAACAGAGAGAACATGGAATGTAACAGAGTATTGGGTGTCTTACAAGTTTGACAAAAAATTAAATTAAAAAAAAAGGTTACTCTTCGGATATTTAAAGTTGGAGTTGGCAGCACTGCTATAATTGAAACCTGTGCTACATCTTTGTAGTTAGATTAAAAAAATTTTATTTTACCAGACCATGTTTAAAAAATAAAGTGCATTGTTTGTTTCTTTCTGAATTTCAGTTATTTGCTAAGCAAAATTAACTACCCAATTTTTTCCTAGAACTCTTTATACTTGCAAAACTATCCATAGCAACATCAAAAGAATTCCAGTGTTTAAATGGTACCTGGTGTACACTAAATACGTCTGATCGCAAAGTCCACCAAGTTCCCAAAACAAATCAATACCTCTGGTTGTACTGATCGAGTAGTTTTTTTGATGAGTTCAAAATTACAAGGCTACGGAGCTTAACATTGGTAGCAGTAAACTCAAATTCGGGTTGGCTGTTCAACGACGGTTATAAAATAAAAAGTCAATTGAGCGATTGTCGCGATCACTATATTTAGTAATTCTATGCAATTATTAGGCAAACAACTGTGATTTTAATAAAAAATTTGCATTTTCGTGAGTAGCACATACACATTTTATATGGTGTTTTACTTACGCATAAAGTATCAAATGGTCATAGTACAGCAGGACTTAGATTTGCCAATTTTTATGTTTGGATGCATCTGCTTTGATGCCTGATATGCTTCCATTATGGTGCAAATTTGGCTTTGTGGACATTCTGTCAATTTTCTTTGATAATCATTATCTTTCCCGAATTTCTACTGCTTGTATCAGTGCCTTTTTATTTTTCATTTGCCATCATTTTTTCATTTTATCTATTTCTCTGTTAAGTTTTTTTTTCAAAATGCTTCTGTTACCATAAATTTTTGTTTTATATTCTTTCTCTTTCGTCTTACAAATATCTTTCCCTTTTTTTCGAACATTCAAGTTCTATAATTTCTCATTCTTTCTTCTGCTGTTTTCCTGTGAGTATTGATTACTCACTGAAAATTTTTTTAACTATAAACCAAATACACTATTAAATTAAAATGGCACAGCTTTGTATGAAAAGTGTCTCGAATAGTGGAGAAACTGGTTTAAACTACTTGAATCAAGATGCATTAGCACTTGTTTACATTCCTAGAGTTCCTTTTTAATTGTCAATCTATCAACCTTGTTTAACTGAGGGGACCTTTAGTTTTATCCTCTCTGTTACGTCCCCTCTGTTACATGACGAAACTTAAAATTTAATTTTTTTTTCTCAAAAATATAACATAACACAATTGTACTAATAGACTGTATTGTAAAAACCAAATATTAATTTTAAAAGTTTTTTGTGTAATGAATAAAATAAACTTAAAAGAATAATTGTAACTGAGGGGACAGTGTATATTTGAGATGATTTTTGGCTTAAAAAATAAGAAAAAGTTTTTGACAGTAATCACTGCATAATTTGACTCAGGAACAATCTATTTTGCGATATAAATCCAACTATATGTAAAATCATAATATTTTTAACAACTTATTCTTCTTGAAAATAGACAGTTTTTTTGGTAGAATAATTATAAATCATGAATGCTCTCTTTTTATGATAAATTTTACTATAATCGTGCATAACTCCAAAAAATAACTTTTGAATTCATAAGTTACAACAAATTTCCTTTAAAATGATACCAAATACCAAATACAAAGATATTACTTAAAATTTTAAAAATTCACTACTGGTTTCAGTTGCCATAGAATTTAGCATCTTCATTCGGTCTTATGATTATTTCTTGCGGCGTTAACCCTAACAAGAAGTCTGGATATTATGGATCACCTGACAAGGGGGAAATAACAACTGTATGTTCCATTTGAAAAAGTGCTCACTAGGCTTTTGAAAATGAATATGTCAAAGTCTCAAAAGTCTCCAGGAGTTTCTTCATGCATATTTGTAAATAATTCTACTTCATTAGTCTTTTATCTTAATAATTGCTTGATAAAAACTATAATGAAATCCCCATTATACAGAAAAAGTATTAAAATCGACTGCAAAATAAAAATCTGATGAATTATAAAATGTTAACTCATGATTAATAATTACATAATTAAAACATAAATTAACTGATTTTAAAATGTGAATGCTTAATAAATGCTCTTCTTTCTAATAAAAATTAATAAACTATAATCATAGTTTATATTTAGTAATACATTAAAATACTTTAGAGTAATTAAAGTAAGGAAGTTAAAGTAAGAAAAATAAAGAGAAGTTGTTCACATATCAGGAGCTTTGGTGCCTAACGGTTTTATATAAATCAAAGCTCAATATTATGCTATAAGTATTCAGTGCCAATTCTATTATGTTGTATATCTTCGGTACTTCTCAGAAAATAATTGTCCTCTTAATTTCTTTTAAGTACTGAACGAAACAATAATAAAATCACTTTTAGAAGGTCTATATACTTTTAGTACTCAAAGAAAATCAAATATCCTTCATAGTCTCTCAACTATTATTACTTGTAAACTCTAAGTAAAGTCTTCCAGATACAAAATAATTGAAATTACTTGATACATAATATAATTCAAAGTTTCATTTGTTATTAAGATCCCCTGCACTTGTTTAAAAAAAATTCGACTACAAAAAAGAACCAATGATAAATGGTGCCATTAGAATTATTGGCGAAGATCGATGGTGCTATCATACAAGACAAAGCTTATACAGAACAAGATCAAATAGTGTATGGCAAGACAAATACAATTACTGGCACAGTTTTCTTTAGAAAAAAAATAGTTGTCTCAGCAATGGAGCTATCAATCATTTCATCCCTTCTATACAGAAAAAATTTTAAGAAAATTACTCCGTTCCTCTCACAATAGTTATTTGTTATGATTTTCTTTTGTTCAAAGCACACAAGACGTTTAATTAACCTGATATGGATAAATATTTTCGATCTTTTTCTATGACGTTCTTTAATAACAATATTATAAAAAATATGATGCGTATTCATGTCTTTTTTATACGTGTAAATGTCATATATGCTCATCACTTTGGAAATTTGAAAGCTATTTGATTAGCATAACTGGCATCAGAGGAGTTCGAAACCGATAAATATATATTCGATAAGTATAGAAGATCTATCAAACCAATCAGTTTTGTACAAATGTTATTTATCTCATTTCTTTGGCACATTAAAAGTTGCCTGTTAAA
Organism: Parasteatoda tepidariorum; assembly: GCF_043381705.1. Taxonomy (NCBI): domain Eukaryota; kingdom Metazoa; phylum Arthropoda; class Arachnida; order Araneae; family Theridiidae; genus Parasteatoda; species Parasteatoda tepidariorum. The sequence goes on from NC_092204.1 coordinate 23,707,114, forward strand.
TACAAGAGCCCTAAATTCGTTTCTCTGTGAAGCCTTAACTGTACGATTAGTAGAAAGGATTTAGAACAATGCCATCAACGGAAGCAGGGTCAACGGAAGCAAAGTGCAGCTGCTAACAATTGAGTTTTTATGGATGAATTCATAGGTTGCCGAAAGTACCTAGAGATGAATAAATCAATAGTTAGTACTAATAAAGGAAATATTGCATGTTCATGGGAAATATTGCATTTTCCTGAACAATACGTTATTTATATAACTACTGCAAATGTATAAGAGTTTTTCCTAATCGTCAGGCCAATTTGAGTTAAATAATGCTCAACGCCCATTGTACTATCATGAAAATGCCAATGCCAAAACGACAATATGAAAAAACACCGTTATGAAAAGTGAAGTGGTATATAAGTTGAATAATAACATGCATATTTTCAAAATATGATTTTCAAAGAGTGAGAACATGCATACAAAACTAGACTAAAAAAAGTATTCAATAAGCGAGCAAACTTGAAATGCGAAACTGTTCGAAAGGAACAGTAAAATCCAATTCCGAAGATCGGAACGCATCGGGCAGAGGGTGGACCTTCTATATAAAAATACTTTTTCAATACATTCAATAGTTATTTACGTTCAGTCCTTCTATAGTAACACTCCTTCTCTGTTTATTTATTTGTATGCAGCTTCTAATATAGAGTTAGCGTATAAAACAAAGATCTTAAAAATAATTAATTTCATAATTGTTTAGAATATCTATCAAAATAAGATCAAATAAATACAAGAAGGATACAGAATGTGAGTCAAGTATTTTTATTGAAGATTGAAATATTTAAAGAATCTCAAACGTGTTTGAGATGTCATATTAAATAAAGTCGACGATGTAAGAAAAATGGCCCAATGAATATCTTTAAGCACACTCAAGGGAAATTTCACTTGACATTTATGAAAACTAACTTTAGAGACAGTGACAGTTAGAACATTAAGAGGGTATAAGTTTTGAAGTTTCTTCACTATCTTTAATACATGTTAATTTTATAACACCGTTGGAGAGAGATTCTTAGAAATTTATTGACTTCAGAGTAAGAAAATAATTTCCATTACTTCAGTATATTTTTTCTTCTTACAAAATATTATTTTTAACAAAAAATATATTAGTGTGCATTCTCATAGTAGGCTGACTCAGTAGTTTTTAAGAATCAAGACATTACTTTTAAACTCAATAATAATATCTCAGCGATGTTGTTTATTAAAATTACTTTGCTCCCTGTTATCATTATTAATTTCATAATTTCATTTCAATTTATTTTTTACATCATTCTTTTTCTTTAATTTAATCATCGTAAACTAGTAAAATTAATGAGATAATCGAGATAATGAAGTAACTCTAGAGAATCAAACTTAACACTGTGACACCGTTATAAAGATTACCTATATTTCCTAGCTTTCAATTTTTTTTAAAAAATTTCTTAGTTTTATTTTAATCATTCTTACACCAATTCTAATTAAATTAAACCTAGTATTTAATTTTTATGAGATTTCATAAAAGCAAGTATATTTTTTTCTCTTCATAACAACAGTATCGGTTATTTTTTTTCTTCTCCTAATTCAATTCAAATGTATTACATTAATTCATTACCGCTAGCAGATAGAACATCAAAATCTATTTTAACTCTTTATTCCTTAAGCTACTTAATTTCTCTAGCCACGAAAATGTTTCAGTTACTGCTTTATATTAATTCTCTTTGTCGTTTTGGTGATATAGCTGTAACCAAATTATTTAAAATTCAATACTAATAATAAGGGAGGAAGTAACTAATTACGATACGAAATAAACAAAATTTAAATCAAAAAATCACTGTATGCAATATTGACAACCTCATGTGTTTAAAAATGAGCAAATAATGATACGTGAATAATTTCGCTAAGATCAATAATACAATATATTAGACAAAATATTATACTACAACACGATTAACATGCAACTAGTATAGCATAATGTTGTAAAGTACATTAATGAGTAAGTATTAGATAATTTCAATAGGTATATATAAATGATATCTACAAGTATAGATGATTATAAGGTACGTATTTATTTTTAAGGTACTGTATAAACATACAAAATAAATGCACGTAAATGTTGAATCTCATAATGTTAGTTTTCTATTAAATGTCAGTAAAGGAATAAATACAAAAGAGTAGACAAATTAGGCAACTCAAACTAATACACGAGGAACGTCAAATTGAAAAGCATTAAATAATACATACGGCAAACCAATTCGCCAAGCATACGAAATAAATGAGGAAGGAGGCAATGCTAGCGTTAAATAATATATGAGTCAAGTGAAATTGCATTGCGTTAAGTAATACATACGACAAATTAAATTAAACAGCGTTAAGTAATGCATGGGAAAACACGTGGTAAATTGTAAAACAATGCGCAAGAAAGAAAATAACTTAAACAGCATTATAAGAATTTTAAATGGGAAAATTTGTAGTTTATAAAATACATGGCACACTGAGGAAAATTTGATCCAATCTACCAGGATATCATACAATTTAAATTGTTTCTGGTTCTTTAGAATTACCAAAAAGAGCGGAAATTTCCACCGAAGCACTTTGGTAATGATTTCTGACAAAATTAATAATAAAATATGGTTTTGTTATCATGCTGTAGGTACTAAATATTGCAAAATTTGCTAGTTTAAATAGAAATGCTGTAATTTTTGCAGCACTAGTATAATTTGAGATGGTAAAAAAATACTCAATTTTATAACATCTACTTTACATTGTAAGCACAAATTAGAGTTTTTTCGTAGGTTAGTTTTTTTTATTTCTATGTAAGACTCAACTACAAAACTCTAAAATTTAAAAAAAAACTTCATTGGTAAATATACGAATGTCTGGTTTAAGCTGAACTAAATCAGTAGGATTCTTTGTAATAATAATAATTTGTAATAAATCAGTAGGAGTAGTAAAATGAAGGCCACAGATTCGAATTCTAATGTAATCCTGGATGCGTTAAAATAAATAAAAAAATTTGATTTCGATGCATATACAGGTTCATGTGTTTAATACAATGAATGGCTTGTCTTTTGTGAGATCAAAAAGCATTTATTACAAAAATGGGAAAGACAGCACAATGTAATTGAATCCGTTATCTCTATGCTTCAGGGAGTTGGGTGGAAAATTAATACTCCTTTGGCATCGTTAGCATCAGTAACATGCGTTTTTGTTCACAATGAATAAATGCTTTGAGCCTTCATGCGATACGCGCTGTTATCTGCTCTCCGCTGTGAAGCGTGGATGTAAGATCAAATCTCGCTATTGCACTGAAAGTTTATTCTTATTCAATCTTGAGCTACTTCATTTTCTAATTGAGATGAGATGTTCTAAGCTCTTCCTTGTATTTATAAAGTAATAGCATTCTATTGACGATGCCGAGGAGTTAAAAAAATTCACTTTGAACGACTTTCTGGGTAACATCCCTGAGGATGATACGAAGAAAAAATTGTGTAAGTTGGTAAATAAATAAATTTTGCTACCCCCATAAAATAAGTACACCACAGACACCATAACTAGATCTATCTGAGTATAGTATTTTTAAAACTCTTGAAAGCGTCGTTTAGGCTCATTTTTCCTCTGATCGAGAAATTAATCTAAATCTCTATGTATAAAATCGTTAGTCTATTTGAATGTATATTCATTAATAACTCTAGAACGGGAGCACTTTTTTGAATCATGATTTTTTTCTGCTGCTAGCAAATCTTTAGTGGTACAACAAATTACATTCTGATTTAGATGGAATCATAGCAGATAATTCATTTAGCAATCATTCCTTGTCTAGTACAGCCTAAGACTCTTATCTCTTTTTTTTAAATCGCAGCTCTGCACAATTCACTTATCAATCTTGCTCCTCAATCAGTTTCGTTGCTCTAGCTTAAATTAACAATTTTAATACTCCTTCATCCTCTTGCTAACTTGTTGCTCTAGGCGGCCTGTATGCTACATTACCACAATAAAGAAGGAGAGCATAAAAATTGTGGAGCTTTAACCTAACCCTGCGTGATTACCGTGGTCCACAATGGGGTGCTGTGACAATGATTACCTTAATAGTGAATTAAACATATTTCTGAACAAAAATCAGAAAATTAATTTTGCAAATCAGTAAATTCGATTTTTTAAGAAGAGGGAGATGTAGGAGATCAAAAATTAATTATATTTAAATAATACAAAGTTATTAGTATAATTATTTAGCAAAAGTATAATTATTTAAAAAAAGAAAAGACACATAAATTATTAAAAAAAACTAGTTAACTTAAAATATATTGAGAACTTCCTTATTTAACATTATAAAAATAAGAGAAATGTAAACAATCATTTAAAAACTTTTAAATTCTCGAATGGTAAATATCTGATTTTTTTAATAAAATAAAATGCATGTTTATTTAAGGAAAAAAATTTATAATCATTTTATGCAAAATTTAGGGAAGAGCCAATGGTACAAAAGTTTCAAATTCGTATGAAAATCAGTTTTTTGAAACGTTAAATGTGTTCTGCAATATTCCCCAGTCATCATTTAAGATGTTTATAAAATAGAATAATTGCTTTAACAACGAATATTATATGCTAAGTTAGAGAAGTGTTTGATTCTTCAATACCAAACCAAAACATTTATGAATTTTCATCAAGTATGGTAATAAATGCTAATTTCGCCTATAGTTTGTTAACGACCCTCCAGAAATTCCTTACATTTCTCAATTTCCTACTTATCTTGCGCTGACGCTCCCCCCTCTTAAAATTCTTTACTGCCCACTAGGGGCGACAGCAACCAAGCTGAGAACATATGACTTCAGCAAATTGCATTTATAATATTCTTCGTGTTCACCAAGATTGCGCTAGACGACTAAATTAAAAAAAAGAAAGAAAAAATGCTAAAGTTTGCAATTTTTCGGTATTAAAAATACATTAAGAATGCCACAAAGAAAGACTTCCTTCATTTATCAATACTTATATATTCTGCAGGTGGCCGTTAATTATATTCCATTAAGGTGAAACTTTTAAGAACTTTAAAAGAAAACAAACGCTTAGGGACTTTGTATTTATGGGATTCTCGTTAGATGAAGGACCAGTCATTTGCAACTCATCCTTAAAATTCATTTTCGGGAAAAAGTAAATCTAGACATTGACTAAGCATATTCGGCGCAATAAAAATTCCAGCCGTCCATTTTCTTTTTATTTTTATGTATTATGCCTCTTTACCCGAATCGGGGTTAATTTAACTAAGTTAGTTTTGTCCTGGCGATAAGAAAAATATTGAATTATCGAAGCAGGAGTAAGCGGTGAAGCAAAGTAATTTGTCTGATTTATGAGGCTTCTGACATATTTTGTACAAAGAAATTCAGGGCGACGAGTCTGGAATAATTAATTAGGCACCAAAGAAAAGAAGGATTAATCCATTGAATGGGAATAGTGAAATAATATGATTTTTTTTAAGTTTAAACTATAAGTATTTACATTATTAAAACCAGTAAAATATGTTAAATATTTTAATAAACTGTTCATAAAATGAAGCAAAAACGGTTATACTTTGAATAACTTTTGTTTTAATGCTTGGATTTTCACGTACCAGGACATAATCTTAATTATTCGAGCACCTGAGCTCAACTATGCTAACTAATTAGTGTAGACGATATTTTAAATTACGAAGTCAGACACAAAAATATTCTTTACATGAATAAACATACCATTTGCTCATCAGAATAACGTTTTTGTTTCATCGGTCTAATAGTTCTCGAAAAGGCACTATCTAAAAAATACGACTTTTGTAGAATTTAATACCTTTGCAACGTTTCGGCCCATTTCAAATAAACTATATAATTTGCTATGTGAAATTACATTTTTTAAATAGCAGTAGAAAACTGTGTACCTTACAATTCAAAATTTGTTCAACTTTTATCAACGATAAACAGACCAACACTTTACAATACAATACAGCATATCATATGACTTTGGTGTGTTCAGTGTGAAAAAAAATAATTTAAAAAAAAAATAAATGTTTATTAAAAGTTATTTTTTACATGGAAATGTCTTTGAATAAAAAAGTTTTACAGTTGTGCGGGAAATTTTTTTCGATTCCTTTAAAAAGTTTTCGAGCTATGGCGAAACTCACAAAAGGCAGATCTTTACTCAAAACTAAAAAATATTTTCTTGAATAGGAAGGATATTTTTCCCATATTTTGAAGATCAAGAATCAGAATCCGTCATAAAAATACATGCTTATTCAGAGGAAGAACATTTTTGAGTCTGATTTCGTAACTTAATATATCGTCTACTCTAATTGATTTATATCTGAGGTTAAGCCCTCGAACTATTATAATTGAGTCCTCGTAGAGAAAATCCAATTATTACATAAGAACTTATTATGAGAGTTCCGTATTTAGTTTTGCGCTTGGTACATTTTAAACATGAATATTCGAGAAAAAGTATATTTAAGGAAAAAGACAGTTAGAAACAACTTTTCATAAAATTTGGTTTAATAATTTTTTTGTGTTTCAGAAAAGAAACGAAATAAATTGAACTGCAATATCATGTCAAATTTCTGCAAACTTATATTTTTGTTCAAATCTAGCAAGTTTATCATGTAACTAGGTTTAAAGAGAATTAGTTTGGAATAAAATTTTGCTCCACTTGGCCCCTTATTTTTTTTCTGAAATAAAAATAATTATTTTATTTTCGTGATTTCATTGCATATATTAATATTATATAATCGTGATTATATTGCATATAATGATATTAATTGCATATATCAGAGAAGTGTAGAGCTAAAATAAGAGGCATACCTAACGTAAATTAACTGGAGCTATGTAGGAAGCTAATTATTGCATGTGAATAAAAATATAAATTGATTAGCTTATTTTAATATATTTGGATTAAATGCTATAAAATACATGAGAACAGAGAAAGACTGGAACTTGAAGTAGTATATCAAAATCAAAAGATTTTTATCAGTCAGAACTAGGCGACCTCCTTCGTTCATCAGGTCCGCCTCTTTAAATACGCAGAATTTTAAGTATCTCTGAATTTAAGACCATATACGCAAAATTCAAAACAATATAAATATAAATATTGACTCATACCATTCATAGTATTTGTAAATGATAATCAAACAGGTGCTAATAAATTAATAGCAGTAATTAAGTTGAGATTAATTTAAAGATAAATAAATAGTGTTAAATCAGTGTTTGCAAAAATCGATGCTTTTTCTGAAATAACAAGGGAATTATAATGATATTTTGTTATTAATTAATGAAATATATAAGAATAGTGCAGCGGTAAAATAAGAAGTATATCAACCGTAAATTAACTAGAGCTAGATATCAAACGAATTATTGCATGAGAATAAAAATATAAATTGCGTAGCTCATTTCAATTTATTTGGATTAAATTAATAGATTCAAATACAAGAGAACATAGAAAGACTGTTACGAGGTGTATATCAAAATCAAAGGGTTTTTATCAGTTAGAACTAGGCGATCTCTGGCATCCAACTGGTCAACCTTTTTAAAAAAATTGAGTTTTAGCTATCGATAAATTTAGAACCGTATACGCATCTAAATATTATAACTATATATTAACTCATATAATTTATATTTATTGTAAATAAAAATCCAACACCAGCAAATAATTTAACAACATTAAAGTTGACATTAATTTAAAGTTAAGCAAATAGTGTTAAATTAATGTGTTTGAAAAAAATCTATGTTTTCTTCTGAAGGAAAGCGTAGCGTTAAAATAAGAAGCTAATCAAACAAAAATTAGCTAAAGCTATATATCAAGTGAATTATTGTATGAGAAAGAAATATATAAATTTATTGAGCAGCTTATTTCAATAAATATGAATAAAATATCATCGAATACAAGAGAACAGAGAAGGACTAGAATGAGAAGTATATTAAAATCAGGAAGTTTTATCGTTTAGAACTAGTTAGAAGTTCTTATCAGTTACAACAAACTCCGTCGACCAACTGGTACTTCACATTAACTAAGCAGAAATGTAAGTGTCTCCAAATTTAAAACCGCATATTCAAAATTCAAAGCATTATAACTCTAAATTTTAGCGCTAAATATTAACTCGAATTAAACAAATAGACAGATGTTATAATTTTAACGTCTTACATGCTTGCAGTTTCAGATCTTTGAGTTTGATATATTTGATAAAAAAAATGGATATGATGGTGAATTTGTTATTAAAAAAGGATTTGCTGTTTGGCACAACTCATGCTGACATTTTGAAAGAAAAAGTATGTTAATTGGCACAATTGCTCTTCTGAAAGATACAAAGGTGAATTAGCAACTTAATTAAAATCTGTTCACTTATTTGCTCTAGTTAATTGCCATTGTTTTAGCAATTAAAATGTTCTTTCACGAGCCAATGAGTTTCATTAGTAAGCAATTTACTCCAAAACGAAATGAACTCTTGCTGTTAGAAATTTATTGCGCTTAAATGAATACCAAATCTATAAAAGTAAAAAATAAAATTAAAAGTAAAAAATACATTTTGAAATAATAATATTTTAATTTTATGGTGCTGTTAGAGAAGTGAAAGACAGAATAATAAAGTAAATAATAATATATTGTAAAAAAAAAAGTTATTACTTAGTCTTTAAATTTATTTTATACGTTTAATTCGTAATAAAGATGGACTTTTTTTTCTTTTTTTGTGGAATATGTAACAATATATATATTTATTTTATTGGTATATTGCGTATGTATCTATCTATCTATCTATATATATACACTGCTCAGAAAAATTAGGGGAGCACATGGCTCCCCTAATTTTTTTGAGCAGTGTACATTTATGATGTTTGACTTTTAATGCAATGCCGCGCGATATAACACTAAGACAAGGTGCTTTAAATACAGGCTACGAGCAAAAACCATTTTTTTAATCATATTCCTTTTTTCTTCCTATTTCTTAATCCTCATTATTTCGCCTTCGTCCTCTAGGCTCAAAGTGACCATTTGGAGTTCCAATTTTAAAGGAAAAAGAACGGGGGGCAAGGAAAATACAAGAGAATTACATAAAATTATACTCCTTTTGCACTTTTACAAAATAGGTATTTCTATTTCTGAACTGCTTAAGCCAATTTCATTTAGTTATTTTATAGTATAATGTATGACATTTTTATTTTTTCAATTTCATTTCAAACTGGTTTGCGNTATATATATATATATATATATATATATATATAGATGAATTTTAGGGGAGAGTAATAAGAAAAGGCACTGTGTTTGAAAAAAAATGTCTGTTTTTGATGTTTCTAAGGATAAATGAGACTTCACAAAAAAATATGTTCAAATAATTATCTACTTAGCTTGGAAAAATGGCTGTTCTATAAATACTGTTTTAGAGGAAAGATTCGCAAATAGATACAATTTTTGAAGAACTCGTTAATTTTCAATTCTATTACATTTCAAAAGGATATATTTTTTTCACTCAAAGTATTTATTAATTTTAATATGTTCCTTAGCTATCTTTTTATCTTCTCAAATAAATATTAAAAAAAAATACAGAAAAAAATCTAAGGACATTCAATTTTTATAAATTAAATGTATATCCACTTGTAAATGCTCAAAATAGTATTTTAAATGGGCATTGCACTTAAAACCATGTTTATTTACTAAGTTGAATGGATATACAATGAAAACTGAAAGAACTGAAGGCTTATTAAACAATTTTAACATAAAAATCAATACAGATAAACATAACGTAAAAGAATCTTAACTATTTGCAATGATGAATGTTTTAAGGATGAATATATATTTCAATAGAATTTATTTAAGTAAATACCCACTCAGCTTGAAAGAATTTAATGGTTCTTCAACAACTTTTTTGTGAAAAAAATTGTGAATAGATACATTTGAAAACAATGTCTATTTGCAATGATGAATAGAATTCAAGAGAATCTATTCATCATCGTTGATAATAGACTTTAGCTTTAGAGACCGGACTGCAAGTTTAGGGTGATAATTGAAATGGACATTATATTTGAAAAAGTCGAGTATTGCAAGCCTTTGTATCAGCCAAAAAGCCGGAGTTATTTCATAGATAAATATTTGAGAATACATGAAAATAATTCGATTCATTTCAAGCATTATTAAAATGTTATAACACTAAACTTATTGAAATTAAACTAAACTACTATTTAATGTCTAATTAATTCCTTAGCTGAATAATTAGTTAGATGTTTAATATTAGTTCATAAATCCATACCACCTAATAAATGAAATTATTTATTATTTGAATTTATTCAGTGTTAACTGCTTTTGTCCATTACTGTGCAACGTTTCTCATTCCCTTATACAAAAAATTGAAATCCCAGAAAGAAATAACCACTTAAGACTTTCATTCGGCTATAATTGGTCTAAGGGAGGTGGGATAGCAAATTTATATTCTTCTTTTCTTCCTCTCATTGGCACGACAGCCCAGGATGGGCCTTGGCCTTCTCAACAAGCCTATACCAAGACATTCTTCCCTTAGCCAAGGTTCTCCAGTTTATTATACTTAAAACTTGTATGTCCTTTTCAAAGCAGGTTTGTCCCTTAGGTTTGGCCGTCCTTTTTTTCTTGTACCTGTTGGCCTGGCACTGAAAACATTTTCTGTTGAATTTATATTAACGTATCGAAATTTCGGTTTAAGGGGCGCAATATTGGTTATGTAATTACCAGATATTGTTCGACGTAGATTGCTAAAAGAATGTAGTAGTAACAGTAAAATGCTAAACAAGCAGCATTGAATGTTAAAATTATAAATCAAATAATTATTAAATCACATAAATCCCTACAACAGTTAATTGAGAATTAGTAAAATTTAAATTTTATTTAAACTAGATAAAACTAAACGAATTATTTAGAAAAAACTAATGCATATAACTGTTTTGTTTACTTCTTATAGCTGAAAAAATAGCTGTAAAATTTCTGAAATAAGCTGATTGGATTCTGTATGTAAGTGGTTTTAAATGAAGGGAGTAAGATATTTCTGCCCCAGTTGCATCAATTTTTTGTTATTCGATAAACCATGCTTATCTATTTTATGGCTCACAAAGCCTCGAACACTAAACGATTAAATTGTTCTAAGAAAGAAATTCTCATCGAACAAAATCATGTAAGCCAAATTACTTTGTTTTCGAATTATAAGCTTGACTTAACCCTTTAATCTAATAATTCGATCACTCTTTTTTTTTTCTTTTTCATTGCGATTTTTCAGGATGGTGAGATAATAGAATTCTTGGAGAAACTCTAACATCGCACGAAATTCCTCATCAAATATTTCGTGTTCTATTTAGGATTAAATTTTCTTCCTTATTTACTGTCCTTTTGGGGGGTCAATAATAAAAAAAACATTTTTTGATACAATTGTATTATTGAGTTCAGATTTGTTTCTTCCTCATTTATTTAATTATTAATATGCAAATTTAAAATTAGAACACCTATATGATATTTGTTACTAACAATTTTACTAAAGAGTCTAGTGATCTCCTAAACCTTAAAAAGTAACTTTATTATCTTTAATATTTATTGCATGCATTGATTTTAAAAATCTACTTTTTTTTCCATTGCCAGAAAATCTGCTCGCCAAGTTTAATAAAACAATATATTAATACAATAATACAATGTTGAAATTCATAATAATAGTATTAAATTATATTGTATTACAGTTTAAAATACAATATTAATTGATAAAATTATTAAATAACTCGCGATTGTTCCTTGCACAATTTTTTTAAATAATTAAAACATTTTAATATTTAAAATTGTTCGTATAAAATATGGTCAAGAACAAGTGTTACCTGAAATAACTCATTTGTAATTCTTACCTCGCATTTTTGACATAAAAGCAATTTCTTTAATAAAAATTTATAATGAAAAATCAATTTAATATTTTTCATTTATACAAACACCAGATTTTGAAAAAATTTAAAGATACATTTATTGTAATACTTTTATTCCTGACTCAGGTTTTATAATAATTGAAATTACGTTAAGAAATGCGTAGCATAAAGATTTTTAAATTGCACTCATTTAAATTTTAATTCTCTGTTCATTAATTTTTTCATTTAAATTTTAATTAATGTTTCCTTAGTTTGTCAATATTTTTTCTTAAAACAAGCAATACTTTATTTTGTTTGAATATCTAAAAGCTTGAGTTTCTAGAATAAATATAAAAACGAAATTCCTTTAAAGGTCCATTTAGAAATAACTATTGCAACGCCAACGCAATATTGCAATTATTCCAACAACATACATTGTAAAAAAAAACTCTGTAAATCTTTAACCAGTATTTGGTGCAAAGTTTCTCATTAACCCAAAGTTTAGTTAAATGAAAGATCATTTTATTTTAGTTACACTATAAATTGCGAAGTATGATCGAGAAATACTTCTATGGTACAACTAACTGCACCGAAATTTGGTAAAAGACACAAAACTGAAACTGACTGATAACTGAACGATATTTGTTCACGACGCCATGTTTTCCTTACAATTCGGTCTCGGCGCATCGGTACGACTAATCCTTGTTGTTTCAAGTGTCAACTTATTTAGGTAGATAAATGTTTTATTTGCATTAATTAAAGTTCATTTCTTTTACATTGCCTCTGAAACTTTGATTCAAGTGTTTGAAATGGTTTGGGGTACGTCATAAAAAACATGCTTACATTAAATAGTTTTGTTAATGTAAATATCAACCTTGACCTGTATTTCAGTGCCTTAAAAAGACCTAATAATAATAAACCTTCCTCTACTTTTATGAAAGAAAAAAAATGAAAATAGGTGTTTTGTTTTTTCAACACTCCTATTTTTGGTGGCACATTCTACTAATATTTAGAACTAGAGAAAGACCAAAATATAATAAAATAGAAGTCCAATCAAAGTAGCCAGCAAGTGAATACCAATCTTTGGTGCAACGTGGCTTGGAATTTTTAACAGTGTAGCCGGTGCACTATAAAAGCAATTTTCAATGTGTATTTTTCAAATTTTTTTAATTATTCTAAAAATAATTGTCAAAAATCAATGCTTGTTCAAATTAATGTTTACAAGCTCCAAGGAGTTCTGTTAGAGTAAAGGAGAGTTCATGAACTTAAAATATCCACTTTAATTTACGTCATTAGATTGCGCAGTGATCTAAAAAGAAATGGAAAAGAGTTGGTTAGTGGGAGAGTGAAGCGAGGACCGAGCGAGGTTTAATAAATAAGAAATATTTCGATGGTGGAAAAAAAAATCTTTCGAAAATGAAGTCAAAACATTTGTGTGAAATATAAGCAGTTTATGTGTTTCATAAATTTAAAAAAAAGAAAGTTGGAGAAATGGAAGTATTTCAAATGTTTTAAAATAGCCAAAAATAATACAAAATGACATTTACAAAATCCGTCAGAAAAGAATAACCAATTTAAATGAAGAATTTATTTCTCCAGCCAATATCAATAGTGGTTACGAAACAGCGAAGAGTTCTTCATTTTGAAACCAAATACAAACGTAGTTGAGAACTTTTTTTTTTTGGTAAGTAACTTTGATAACAGTTTTTGCTCATATGGAAGTTAAATATTTATTTACAAAATTAAATATTATTTGTTTCAAATCACATTTGCCGACGTGTTGTGCAATTATAAATGAATATGACAAGACTGCAGTGAATCAGATCAGGGAAGCAAATTACATTTTCAATCACTACACGTTTCATTCTCAAGAGTGAGGGGAGTACAATTTTCATAAAATTACTCCCTATGATTATTATTTTCCAAGAGGCTGGGATAGCATGGTTGAGAGAGCATCAGGCCTGCTTCCAAGTGGCCATGAGTTCAGTCCCCGCTGATAAATGATCCCCGTGTAGTGAACGGTGAACATTAAATCTGTCGGGTCACGAAGTCGTTCATGTTTCCGTAACAAATCATACATCTGGGTATTACTGAATTGGATATTGATCGTTTACTGGTTCAGGTCAAAATTACAATCTGTGGATGAATTAGTGGATGCATGAATGGGTTAACCTTATAAACGGGTTGTGACGTGTGTGTGGCTGAAGTCGTATTATTACCCTGTGTGTGTGATGGCGCCCCTGTGAAACAAGAAACGCACCCTCTGCCTTAAAAATGTTCGATTTCACCAAGCATGGCTTGTTGAACTTGCAGGTGGCATTAGAAACAACAACAACAATTGCTTTTCATCAGCTAAGTTAATACGCTAAATCACCAAAAAATTTGATCTTGTTAGAGGTATTTCATCGAACTTAACTATCGTTGCCCATTAAGAAAACATACTGGTATGAATTTAGAGGTTTTTAACGCCATTGTTCTTGGAAAAAATGCTTTTCTGTATAAAATGAAATCATGAGCTGAATTTTTAAACTAATAAAAATATATCTAGATGAATCTAACAATCTTTTAAAAAGTATAACAAATCATATATCAAGTTGAACTTAGGAAAACATAATATTATTTTATGCTTATTGGAATTTTATTTCACGGCTACTTATATTGTAATGTATTACGGATTATTCAGTACTGTCAAATTTAAAAATGCCATCCCATTATTTTCTTTTTTTGTTTCGTAACTTGCAAATGATCAACAATATGTGAAGTTAATGTGTAGGTAATTTATAAAAAAATCAAAAAAATAATACATTACTTCTGTACAGAAAATATGCTTAATTTTCTATTGTATACTTTTGCAAAAAGTATTTATGGAGTAAAATTCTAAAGTATAAAGTATATTACACGAATCTCTTGTAGGCAGGCTAAGGTCTCTTTTCTTCTTTCATGTTATGCGATGATTTTCAAACCTTTTGGCCCTTATATTTTAATATTTTTAGTCATAGCATTGATAATTCTTTTTAAGTCCAAAATCGGACATAATCATTTCGGATCAAGTTTCTACATACTATTTAGTAGAAGAACCGGATGCTTGAGAAACTTCATAAAGCTACATTTTGAATTCATCAATCTATAAAACTAGCACAGGGGAAGAAACTTTGAATTTAATCGATTTTTCTTGACATATTTTTGGAGCTACCTACGTTAATAAATATCATATGTTCTAAGAAACCTAAATATGTCAAAAATAGATTCCTTCAGCATTTTGTTTTGAAAAATCGTTATTCTCTGAAGAATAAATGTACAGTGATACAACAAAAGGGACCACAGTAAATACTTTTGATCTAATGATTGGATCTTCACGTCTTAGGACTCAGTATTAATAGTTTGAGGGGGTGACCTCAAATATGCTATTCAGTTAGTGTGAACAATATTTTAAGTTACGAAATCAGACGCAAAAACGTGCTTTATCTGAAGAAACGCATTTTTTTTCCAACTGATTTGGATTTTTAGCTATTAAAATATAGGGGGTAGCTACAATTTGAGAAATATGATCCCAGCAGTTCGCGTATTTCGCCATATTTCAAGATCATTTTAAGCGAATTGAAAATTATTTGCACAGAATTATAAAATTCATTTCTCCAAAGATAATTCAATGCGGAAAACAGATTTTACATAATATTTATATCTTATTCATTATTTTTTTAAATAATAGTCGAACAAATTTTGAATTTTAAGGTGTACATTTTTTACATAAATTTAATGCATGTAATTTTACATGACAAAATGATGCTTTTAAGCGAAATCAGTTAAATACGTCCTGGGATCACGAATTTTAAAACAGTCGCAGAATTAAAAAATTATTTCTCAGTAGTTATTCAACTGATTTCGTTAAAATTTTGCATTTTGTCATGTACAATTAGACGCACTAAATGATGTAAAAAATTGTAAACGACACGAATCAAAATTTTTATACCTGCTACTATTAAATAAAATAATAATAGATATTTACTAAAAATTTTTTTTGGGTTAAATTATCTTTGGACAAACGGATTTTATAATTGCGTGCAAAATGTTACCAATTTTTGCTCAAAATATTTTGGAGATATGGTGAAATAAGCAAAAAAGAATATTAGCATTAAGCGGTCCAAAATTTGATTCGCTCTCCTCACCAAACTATGGGGACTATATTTCCCGGATTTTGGCTACCCCCTCTATTTTGATGATTGGAAATTGTCAGCACTATATAATTATCATATCTAAGATCATCCCATCGAATCATTAAAAATGAGTTCTAGAACGTGAAGATCAAATCATTAGATCAGAAGTTATTCAGGATGGCTCATTGTAAATCTTACTATATGCATTTAAAAATGCTACCATAATAAAATGTTTAAAATTGAAATTGAATGATAAACTATTAGATACAGTAAATCTATAGTGTAATGACACTGATTTTTATTTATTAATTTTCATGAACTTCTAATTGTTAGACGATGCTTGAATAAGTTAATATGTCACTTATTCTACACAAATAATCAAATAATACGTTAGATTTTTATGGTTTAACCTTTCTTAAAGAAAGAAAGTTTAAGTAAGATATTCGTATCTTTTGTCTAATGTCTTGCTTCCTGTTTCATAGAATGCGATGTTCTTTTAAACCTCCTCCCTCTAAGATACTAATGTCTAGATAATGTTATTTATGATTCTAAGGCAGAGCCTTTATTAGTCTAATAAAGTCCTAAAATTGGACTTTATCGTTTCCGTCGTATTTTAGAAGGTCTCACTATAGCAATTTTCTACAGGCTATTTTGTAGAAGAAGCGGATGCGTGAGATACTTCATATAAAAATACATTTTGAGCTTACTAGTCCTTAAACTTACACAAGGAAAGAAACTTAGAATTAAATCGATTTTTCATTACAAAGTTTTGAAAGTGCCTACATTAATAAATATCATAGTCTAAAAACAAAACTATGCTGAAAATCAATACCTTCAGTATGTTGTTTTAGAAAGTCGTTATTTTCCTCAGATGGTTTAAACATTTCATTCAAATGCAATGCACAATAACATGTTTACTTAAGACTTCACGGTGTAAAAAGTTTTTTCTTGCATTTTAAATCAATATTTAGACCATAAAAGTTTCAAAATTATTCTTGTCATCAAAATTAACTTATGCTAAGAAGTCTTGCTTGAATAAGAAATAAATAAAACTAAATAAAATTATTGATTATGTAATGAAGTTTTTTTAACATAACAAAAGTTGTTCGTAATTCAGTTCGAGTTTTTTTGCATATTATATAAATAAAATTTATAATTTTTCTCATAAATACTGAAAACGTGGCATGTAATTGTAAATTAAATGTTTTTATATAGAAACATGTTATTTAATATAACCAAGCTATTACCAAAAGAATTTGATGATTTTCATTATAATTACCTATGAAAAATAAGCTACGGAAGCACGAATTTTTGAATGTAAATGAATCTTTGAATAAGAGAAAAGCATTACTGAAATCTATAGAATCATAATCGACTTCAAGTACAGGGAAAGTGGATGCCCCAATTGCTAAATCTGAACCTAGGGCACCTGGTTCAATTTTTGGATTTTATGCCCCATGTCTACTGCTACCATCCTACTTCCCATCCTTTGTAACAGTGTCTCACTGTAACATCAATTGAAACTGTGAATCACGAATTTAATTAAAATATTTTTGGTAAAATTATTGAATCACTAAGCTAATAAAATCATAATTTATTGAAACACTAAAATAAATGAAGCTTGTGATAAAGCTTTAAAATAGTATGAATCGGTACGCAAATTACTGGTGCAACATCACCATCTGAATCTCCAAATAAATCAAAGAATTACAAAAGTATTTAATAAGAAAACAGATTTTGAGAAGTACATTATAAAAATATGAAATCGTAACATCGTTTATCTTAAACATTATGCCGTTTTTTGCCCCCTCGTGTTAAGTCCAATCACCTTAAATGTCAGCAAATGTCAACATTTCATACTTTTGTTTTCCATGCACCAGGCACATCTTCTTTAAATTCCGAAATTTCCATCACTCGCTTTCTGCCAACCGTGGATTTAACCCTTCTACAGTAAATTCAGCTCTTGCTAAACTCACTAGACCAAAATCTCCTAATCTTCACAAAGGACAAGTTACTTTATCGTTTTTTTCTCCAGTTATTGAAATTGCTAAAACAATCTCTCAGTTTGGCTTTAAAGTCATTTCCCAGCCTGTTTACAAAATCCAATTTAAGTCTCTTAAAGACCTTATTAGCTTTGATAATCGCTGAGGCAAGTATCACATTCCTTGTAAGTGCTACCTTAGTTATATCGGGCAAATTAAACGAACGTTAAAATTCAGACTTAAGGAACATGATAGATATGCCCGTAGTCAAGAATTCGAGAAATCGTCAAATTGCTGGAATCTTGGGCATAAATTCAAATTCAACATTGCTGAAATTATTTTAAAATTGGCTAAATAAACTTGCTAGTTACATCTGCTCATCTTTATGCTCTGGAATCTAGATTTATTCTTTTGAAAGCTGATTCCCTTGTTAACGACATTAGTTTCTTCTCTCTTCTCCAAAACACACAGAAATGCATTTCACCCTGATTTGCCTCTTAACCACTGTGATATTGTTTATGTGCTTTCATTCCAGTAATAATTTTTTTCTAAATAGTATTTTCTATTGGTTATTCTCAAGCCCCCCCCCCATCCATTTAGAGTGCTCGAGGCGCTCTAGAGGGGCGCGCTACACTGGTAGAGAATCATTGCTCTAAGGAATCGGTTGACAACAGTTAACCATCAAAAATAGGACACAGGAACAGGACCCTGATTTGCAAAGTGTTTTGAACGATGCCCCAAGGTGATGCCCCGTTTAAAATCCACTGCGGATATTGTAGGTTTAAAGGAATTTGTTGAGCTGAGACAAAATTCGGTACTACTGAATATGGACTTTTATGCTCCTGATAAATTTGAAATTATTAGCTGGAATTTTTACATTCTTGCTTGGTATATCCTCATTCAAGGCTTCAAGACTTAAATGAAGATGATGATAAATTACCCATCAATTCTGGCGCCATGTGAATTTCAGAAATTCCTAAGTTTCACTTTCACTTCCAGGTTATAGAGGGGTGGTCTTGTGACAGGGGGCTTAGAATAAAATAAGTGAGCATAAAGTTAGAGATGGATATATTTGAGAAGCATTAAGGCTTCGATCCGTTAATCCTCATTTAAAAAAACATCAGGCCTTAAATGTGTAGGGGATTTATAAAAATAAATGTATAAAAACAGTAAACCAATTAATTTAACACCAATGAAAATATGTTTACTTACTTATAATTATATCGTAAAAACTACATTAAAAACAGGATGATTAATTGGGTAGAGTTTATGTAGAACTCTATGTTCTACGTAATCTACATCTTCACGTGGTGAGTTCTGGGTTGCTTTTATCTAACACAGCATACTATGGGAAATTTTTGAAAAATTTGTGTTAAAAACGTTCTTTGTGGACGTAAAAATATTTAAATTTTTTATCAAAATTAAATTTATTTAAGTTATTTAAACTCTCAAAGAAGCATAACAAACAAAAACGTGCCTATTCCAGATATTTCAGCCAACTTATAAAATATTGGAAAAAGCTTGTTTGATTTTAAGTTTTCAAGTTTATTATTATTATTAGTAGTAGCAGTCCCCCCCCCTATTTTAAACGCGATGCGTTAGCCGGAGATATTAACCATTTTTTTTTCGCTTGCGTTCTCATTACTTCAACTTATTAACTTTTATACAAAATAAAAATAAAAAAAACGTTCCGAAATTTCAACATGAAGAACTGGTTTCCCCATGTGTGATATCTGGGATATGACACGTTCTTAATTTCGCATTCAGACTTTTTAAATGGAAATCTCGGATAAGACGAGCAAAGATTCCACCAATATATTTCAACATTACAGAATTTTTATCAAAGGAATTTAAATATGCTGGAAATCTAAATTGCAGACAACCCTATGCAGTAAAAAGACATGCCTTCAAGCAAAATACATAAAAAATCGTTAAATTTATTTTTTTGCAAGTGACTGAAATCAAAATTTTTTTAAAATAAAGAATTTTTATCATTTCCGCAGAAAAAACATTTCCTATTGCAAGTAATTTTTTATATATTTAGAATCATATTATAGATATTATTTAATAGGTACTCGTTATTCCATATAGAGTACCTATTAAAGTTTAGTTGACATGCAAAACATTTTAGTTTGTCAAACAGTGTTTATTAAAAACACAAAAAAATCTGTCAAAATTAAAATCTTAGCACTAAATTTATAATTTAGAATTTCAAAAACCATAGTTATATTTTAATGAAATGTTAATACCCTCTTTTAGAATTCGATCTAATAATGGAAATCCAGATACTTTAAAATAGTCTTAATTACTTGAAACCAGATAATAATTCATTAGTGAGAACACCATGTTGATAAATCTGATTTCCAGAAACGGAACTAATAATTCATATCTGCGTGGCATTTGGTGCAGTAATTAGGCATTTGTTATCCCCATCTAGATCTTTTATAGTGGAAAATATGCACATGGCTGCAATTTGGGTACAATGAGAGAGTTTATCTAGAATTATTTTACAAATTACCAGAAAAGATGAACATTCGGATTCCCTGAAGAGAATTTAGTTTTATAGGGTGTAATATAATCCAAGTGTAATTCATCTTCCCAGCTTTGCGTGACAAATCTTTTCTGAAAATGAGATATTTTGTGGTAGACTAGCAGTTAAGTGTGATTTGACATTAGAAACGAGTTAGTATTGTTCGGCAAAAAGTATTATTTATCTTCAGAAATTAAAAAAAAAATAAGAACTGTAAAAGAAATTCGGAAAACTTCTTTTGAATTTTTGCATCAAGTGCTAAATTATATTGATAAAAGCAATTTAATTGAGGACACTGTTTGAATTTCCATTATAAAAATATGGATAAATATCTGTCAGTAAACAGTCCATTGCTGTTTGTTTTTTTCCATTCAGGAACAATTCTTTGAGAAAAAATGACACCATGTGTATATAACTAAAATAATTTGCAGCCATTTGCAACTACCATGGATTAAAAACCATAAAAATGAAATTTAACTGGACATAAGAATCACGTTAAGTTTGGCCTTTCGTTTGGTAAAGGATATTAGAGTTAGGTTAAGACTGAGTTGTGTTTTATTAGTGAGACTTGAAATATGACTTAGTTAGTTTATCTTCTTCTTCAGCACTACAGCCTAGAACAGGCCAGCCAGCCATCACCATTTTTCCAAGGCCACTATTCTCCGATTTCTGACAACAAACACGTTAAAATCTTATTTTTTTAATTGACAGATGATTTGCCAAAAGTCAGCTTCCTTGTGAGATTGATATCATTTAATCTTTACAAGTACCCATTCATCTTAAACGATATGCTTTAATGATTTGAACTGTGTTCGGCTTTTTGAATTCGTTGAACTCGATGTTGTAAAGTATTTTTCACGAGTTATTTTCCTTCACGGGGTTTAATTACACACAAAGCTGGATACTGCTGGGCACTGCTTGGCTGGACACTGCAAAGCTGGACACTGCTTGGATACTGCTGATTTCTTTCAGAAATCAGCAGTTTATTTCTGCTGTTTTTATTTGTTTATATAGTATGGCCATCTGTCTTAAGAAACTGGAAATATTAGCTATTTTGTATTAAGTAGCTCTGTGGTGCTATGCGTGAATGAGATTTTTGTATTTCACTAGTTAGGGAATTACAATAGAAGTATCCAAGACATTGGAAACTCCTCATGTGTTGAAGGAGCGAAAAAATGTTTTGAACTCGGAGATTCTGACTGCCGTTCAGCTGGTCATGAGATCGACAGATTAGCCTTCTCGGTTAAAGTATATACCTAGTTTCTAGGAACTAAGTGGCCTCATGAAATGGTCATCGCACATCTATTACTATATGATATTAAGTTCCGCAGTTGTGTTAGTATTTAATAATGAGAAATAAAAGTATGAGTTAATAATCCTTATCACGTGGTTTAGCTTTCAGCTTTCGAAGAGCGTATGCTTGGTTTTCTTTGGCAGTGGGCCTAGTTGATGCGGATTAAACAGTGGTTGTTTAATTGTTTTAGTTTAAAATAAACAATGAATGATTTTTCTCATACATAACACATTAAATATCATATTTTTTGTTATCATTTGACTGTTTTTGCTGACCATTGTTTAAAAGCAACTAAGCGTTTGACTGCTTCCTTTTTCAAAAACTTTCTTATAGTAGAAGAGAATTTCGTTGAAATTATGTATTTGTTAATATTGAAAAAAACATCGGTCCTTATGAAAAATGGAGATGTTATCAAAGTTCAAGAACTTTCAGATGTTTTATTACTGAAATAATTTTGTTGTGAACATGCATTTTCACATATTCAGAGCTATATGAACCATATTGTGAGCTTTGAGGTTTCCACAATCTTTAAAAGTTAAAAATATTATTACTGAAATAAAAAATGTATTACTTTAGCAATGCAAAGAAAAAATAAAATTATTTTTCGAAAACTGCAAGGAACTAAATGTTTTTTAAAAATATTTCTTTGAAAATTATATCTTTCATAATTAAGCTGTATTATAAAAACTATTATTAACTGTTTAAAGTAATTAAATCAAGTTGAGAAGACCCGCATCAGCCAGATTATAAACAGAGCGGCTTTACTCAACAATGCGCAGCGCCATTTTTAATACCCGGTCAAATTAGTTGTATTATTAAACTTTCAAAAAATCTTAAATACTACAAATCTTCTATGTTTTTCTAAAAAAAAAAAAAAAAAAAAAAAAAACTAAGAAGTGAAACATTCTTAAAATTTTAGTGCAAATACCATTAAAAAAAAACCTACCGCTGACCAGGCAGTATAGGGATCAGGGAACTGCCCTTGCATCAGAAAGGTCCTGGGTTCGAATCCCTGGGCAAGGCGTGGATGTTTCTTTCTCTCTCTCTGTGTTCTATGTCCTTTCTCCTTTGTGTGTGAATGTGACCCGCCCTATAAACGGGTTGTGGTTGTGTGATTGGCTTGGCAGATGTCGAATCCCTGGTCATAGATGGCGCCACAGAAAAACAGGAGCAATCGCACCCCCACTGTCTTAAACAGGTATTAGACAAAAAAAAAAAAAAACTGCCAATATGTAGCCCGCACTAATTAATTATGTCTCTTTTGGAGTTTTTCGTACAAAAAACAAGTCCTTACATTTTTAGTAAAACTTATTATGCTTGATGCTTTCCTCACTACTCCTACAAAGTACATTTCCATTTAAAATAAAATCTTTAATAACTTTATTCGCTTAAGTGTAAGAGATAATATAATCTAAAATAATAAATTTACGGGTAAAAATTTCAGCGTTGTATTAGCTAGATTTTTTGACTTGCAATACTTATAAACTAACTTAAAAAAATTATAATAATTAATTTTAAAAAAAAGTTCAAGTGAAATTTTAAGTTAAATATTTACCTTTGATAATGACATTTTGGAATGAATCGAAACACCAGGCTACTTATTCTATAAGAAACCATTCATGCAATAAAATATAATTTATTTGGTTAAATTGCATTTTACTGTTGCATTTCTTTTTGAGTATTCATAAGTGATTAACATTTTTTAGTGATAGAATGGAGAGAAAAAAAAATTCTAGTAAAATTGCCGTACTGTATAATAAAAATAATTCAAATTTGATAAAAGAAAGAAAAAATTTTCTGATGATAAAATTAGAATATACGCTGTTTGAACCATTCATATGGTAATTTTTCGTTCGCATAGTAACGGTGTACCGAAAATATTGGTTGCCAGTCCTAATTACAATATACTTTTAGTAAAAAAAGCCAATCAAAAAAGTCGATTTTATAGAATAAATGGTTTTTATTCCCTGCAAAGTTATCGTGATAAAATTATCAAACTTTACCGCATTTTCCAAATTTTATCACTTATTATAAAGCTATATTTCATTGTTAATTTTGCCAGCATCAATACCAAGGTGTTCCGTTAGAAATTATTGATAATTTGTTGACCCCATAGAGTCAGAAAAGCGGTAGATTTCATCATATACTGACCATAGTTTTGACCATACTTTGTTATCAGTTTATAATCATCCAAAACAGGACTTTTTAGTTGAACACTTAAAACCTTTAAAATGTCCGCAATAAGCTAAATCTTTCATTAAGTCGAATTATAAATTGCCTCTAAAATTTTGTTTTGAATTTTATTTAAACTTAATAGTTTTTTAGCCCTAAAATTTAAATAAGTGTTATCCTGTATAATTAAGAACCTACCGCGTATCACAAGCTTGATACGACTATTTTAAACACATATTTGCTGTTGTTAACAAACATTGAGCTTGATAAGCAATCCACTATAGTGAGGTATAATATAGCACGTAGTTAGAAAAGGATGCGCTTACCTAAATATAACTTGCTAAGATTTCTTGTGAAAAAAACATATTTTCGTTCGCACAGAGAAAGTGAACTCTCAGCCAGCATACATTAAGTTTTAATTAACTACATCAATCAGCAATGTGTGATATAAAGCCTAGAATTCTGATGCGAGTTTCGCGTGACCAAGACATGCCGTTTCAAATCCTGCTGCCGGTTTGACAGCTCCATTCTCAATATTATTTTTCTAATTCCCAAACAAGTGATCCTCAAGTTTTTCAAAAAGTTTTCTTTCTTTCTCAAAAATTCTTCTGTTAAAATGTTTATTCCGTTGCAACTCTAAGATAAAACTTTATTTTAAAGAAAGTAATCAGTTTTATCAGTTTTTGGTAAGAAGCTAAAACTTTTATCAATGAGTCAATGATATTAAATAGAACTCAGTCGTATTTAGTAGATTCAGTATAAGGCTAGTGTAAATATATATATATA
>NC_092204.1:23731908-23810526 GCF_043381705.1 Parasteatoda tepidariorum
TATATATATATATATATATATATATATATATGCGAAAGAGGCTCAAATTCAAGAACCGTCTACCCCAGGGGGATTTTTCAGATAAACACACCGGTCTTTGTGTGAGTCAGATAGGATGTGCAAAATACAAGCTGACACCAGTATTTAAATCTGGATAGAGTCTATGGCAGTTCTGTAGCCTTATGTCATCCTGGTAACTAGATATTTTAAGAAAATTAAATTAAACATTTAAAAAACAATAATAGACATGACACCATTTTGCTAAAGAATTTTTTAAATCAAGTGCTTTAACTATATCAGCATTATTCATTCGATAAATTTAAAATGTATAATGTATTCAAAGCTTAATTTAGTTTGACAGAAATATAATCTTTTTAAAAGAAAACTGTTAAGTAATAATTATAATTACAGATGCAATATATAATTAAATTTTTAAAAAATCAGTATTACCACGTACGTATATATGAAACGCCAAATATAAAAATTTTTCATGTTAGTTTGAAATACAACTTAACAAACCGGAAAAAATAATTCCAAAAATTAAAAAAATAATTTTTTTTAACCATATATGACACAGAAACTGTTAATATAACAAATATGAATAGGAAAATCTTCATTATGTAGCATAATTTATTAGAACAGTGTCAGCTTTCATTAATCAAGCTTAACTCGCTCCTTCTATTTTATACATAATTGCTTGTTGGAGCAAAAATAAAAGAAGTAAGCTTAAAACAATATTTCCACCGGTTTTGGCAGATGCCAGCAAGTTTTCTGAGAAGCGATTATTATTCTAGTCTGGTACACATGTTTTCTCGTCTGATAAGCAATTATTGATTTGTGGTGTATAAAACTACTTCATTTAGTTTATTTTACAAGCCCCATATGAATATATTAATAGATTTTAAATCTAAAATTTATGAAACGTTGTTTTGATATTAAAGTTTTTACTAACGTTTTCCATCAAACTAACACTGTATGCACCGTTCGGGCTATCTTGATAATTTTTTGCAATTTTTATGTTGTGTATAAGGATACCATTGAGATTCAAAGCTCTTTTTCATTTTTATTATTATTTTGTTATTTTTTAACTTTTCCTAAATTGTATATTGTATAAAAATTTCATGTGGTTAAGTTGATTATTAAAATAAACAATCATTGATATGCTGGAATCTCAGGAATCATTATTCTATATGTCTTTAAACTTTTCTTATAAATATATAACATAATAAGCGAAAATTAATTCTAATAAAATTACAGGAATAACTATGCATTACTAACTTTAAGATACGTACAGTTTTGATCGCGAGTAATTTGCTTTTGACTTTCATTTCTTACTTAAATTCTACATTTGACAACTTTTCATGAGTGTCGCTTAGAATTTTCAACATACTTTTTTTTTTCAATATGTATTCTTGTTAAAAAAAACTGAAAATCCCTAAAAACGTAATTTAGTAGCTCAGCTGTAATATCATATTTTCTTGAATGATATTTTTCGTGAATATTGACGTTTGCAAACACTTAAAGTTTGTCGCCAAATTTTGGCACGTCAAACCGTAACCATCGAAAATTGAAAAAAAAGGTATACAATCCAATTCTGTGAGTTTTGTGTGAGTGATGTTCCAAAATCTTATTTAAAGTAGATCAAATTTTAATCATAATTATAGATAAATAATTTTATTTACAGTAAGTATAAATTAATCGAATTTATCACAAACTGTCATTCGGTGACGTAACAGTTACGATGTCAAGACCGTAATCAGATGCAGATCTAAAAAGTAAATGTTAAAATCAATCAAAAGTTTGATCACACGTTTGTCATTGCATATTTTATTTTCTGTGTTGTATGCATCGCAATGTGTTGCATCTGAGTAAAGTTTTCGATCTATTCCCTAGGTTGTTCAGACCGTAACCCTGTCAAACCGTAACCTCAGGATTAATTAATTGAATTTAACATATCAGAACATAGTTTTTTCCCTATGTTTTATTAATTGAAGATATTTTCTGACTGAAAATAATTAAAGTAAGCCTTTTTTATACATTTTATAACAATTTAACTTAATATTAAAATTTTTCAATTCATTTAGGATACTAATAGTTTTGGATAAAAAATAAAGGGCTAATATGGATGAATTCATTAAAATGAAAAAATTGCTCAATAAAAGAAAAATAGGCTCAATAAGTTTATATGTTTATTAAATAAATAATACTTTTGCCGTTTTTATGACTTTTAATGCTATGTATATAAACCTAGAAAAATTAGTTCAAAAATTTAAATTTTTTGTTTATACTTATAAGGGGATCATCAGGATTATTTTCTGATATTTTATACATTTTCAAAAAATTCTGGAGGTGTAAAAAGGGTGTGCCTGTTTTTTTTATTATTTTTTTTTTCATTATCAAAAGTCAAAGGTTTTAAAGATCTGCAAATATGCATAATTTTGAGCCTCGTGGGAAAACCTTCATTTTTGAAATGTCACATGCCTGTTGCAATTTTGCAAGACTGTAATTCTTGTGAAGATCATTTTTAGATCGGAAACCCCTGTCCACGGTGTTGAAAAAACTGACACACAACTGTTTCTATTAAATTATATTTTATTTTTGATTCAATATTCGAAATAGCTTATTTGAGTTTCTGCTGTACTACAAATTCGTTTTTGCGCCTGATCTACAGTGCGCTAAAAATATAAATAAATAAATAAAAAATTAAATAAATTGATTTCCCTGAATAATTTTTAATCTAATATTTGGATCTTCACTTTCTGAACTTAAAGGTTACAGGGGTAGACCTCAAATATCTTAATTAAATAGATCAGACGATATTTTAAGTTACGAAATCAGACTCAAAAACGTACTTTCTTTGAACAGATTCAGTATCTTTTTTTGAACAGATTCAGACTTCTAACTTTTGAAGTATAGGGGATAACCGCAATTGGGAAAAACATAATCCCAATAGTTTTGTCAGTAGAGTATTCCAAAGTTTAGATCCTACAATGTTTCGTTTTTTTTTATTTATTTATTTTTTTTTGCGTATTTCTCAATTTTTAAGAATTTTTTTAATAAATTGAAACATTTTTGCTCACAATTACAATTTCGTTTGTTCAAAGATAAGTCCGCGTTAACAAAATAGTAAATATTTGATAAATTTTATTATTTTATTTTAAAAATCGTAGAAAAATTTTGAGGTGTAACGTAAGCAATTTTTAAGTCATTTTACTGCATGTAATTTTGCATTTCAAGCTACAATATTTTCTCGAAATCGTTTGGATAGTTACCGAGAAATCAAATTTTGAAGAAATCGAATATTTAAAATTTGATTTATCAGCCAATTTTCCCCGAATTTTGTATTTTACCTTTTATAATTACAAACAGTAAAAATGTATATGTAAACGAAAATGTATACGATAAATAATGTATATCTTGCAATTCATTTTTCTTTCGAATATTATTAAATAAAATACTAAAAAATAAATATTTACTAAAATTTATTTTTGCAATATCGTTGGAAAAACGAATTTCATGTTTATGTGCCAAAATTTTTCAATTCGCTTAAACAAAATACGAGATATGGCAAAGTACGCAAAAAATACAATTAAGGAGAACAAACTTTGGATCGCTCTCTCGACCAAACTAAGTGGACCATATTACCCAGAATACGGATACTCTCTATATTTTGGGGGTCAGAAATCAGATTCCGTTGAAAAATAAATATGCTTATTCAGAGACAGTACGTTTTTGTGCCAGATTTCGTAACTTACAATATCGTCCGTACTAACTAATTAACATATTTGAGGTCACCCCTTCAAACCATTTCATTAAGTTCTAAATAATTTTTTATTATAATCTTTATTAAAAAGAACGACTTTAGTGTGAATAGTGATTTTTATTCAAATCAAAATACAAATTTATCGTATAACTATAACTTGGACTTTAAGTTTTTATTTTCAACTTACAAAATGAAATAAAAATATTTTTCAGTGGTTATCTTTATTTTTGAAACTTGAAAAACGTCAATTGGTTATAAATATTGCGCTTTTAAGTATGGATCATCACTAAAACCCTTACGTTAGTGTCAAACTTATGATGGGACTTCCACATTTTAAAACATTGTGCATGCGTATTCTGTAAAACGTGTTGTATTCTAATGCGCGTTGTGTATGTTTTGCTTATTTTCGTAAGACCTGTGCTCCTGCGAAATAATAATCTGTTACAAATAGCGCTCTATTTTTGTATTGCGATCACGTTAACAAAAAAATTAAAACCTTACAATATATTAATTACCTTATATTATCAACCTTTATATTTTTAATTCCCTTACATTTTTAACCTTTATATTGTTATACTAAACTTGTCCCAAGTGGTAGTTTTAGGTAAGTCTAAAATCAAGCTCTTTTAGTGACTACTTTGTTTTTTTTTTAGTGATGTGGTAGTACATGCATACGTTATGTGACTCATATATATAGAAATGAATAGTAAAGTCAGTTTTTACCTTTAATTTAAGTGGGACTCTTATTAGAGTAAAACACTAACAAGTAAAGCAACAAAAAAAGCGTGAATAAAGGACAAATAAAGAACAATATGGACATACTATGGTTGTGGTTCCGTAAACAAGAACATTTCTCAATTTCTAAACAAAATAATGACGAAGATTTGATGTTTCGACGCTAAAGAATGTTCTTGTTTATGGAACCGAAACTATAGTAAGTCTATTTCTGCACTTCTTTTTCTTTAATCACATCCTTTTTTGTTTGTTTGCTCAGTTTAATTATATTTTGGTTAGTTAGAAAACTCCTAATAATTCTTTATGGAACCGAAACTATAGAATGTCTATTTCTGCACTTCCTTTTCTTTATTCACATCCTTTTTTGTTTGTTTGCTTTATTTAATTATAGTTTGGTTAGTTAGAAAACTCATAAAAAGCTGCGAAATCAAAATGAATTACATTTTGTTCAGTTATCTGCCAAAGCATAACAAAGAAATAAATTTGAATTACGCATTTAATGACAAAAACTATAAGCTTTGACTCAAGACAAACCAAGAAAAAAATTACATTTATCTGGGGGGAAAATGAATAAATAAAGGGTGTGTAATAAATTACCTCTTTCATTCCTTCTATATTAAAAAAATAGAATTGTGGTGATACCTGGGAAAAGTATATTATCACCGGGCAAAGATTCAAAAATATTTTTACTCTTGCATCAACTTCTTGTTTCAATTTTCTATCTATTCTTCTAAAATATAACTGCGTATGATATTACTTATTTTATTTGTGTCACTACCAAATAGCTTATTTAAAATGGGGAAAAACTCAAAATACAATAATTTCATCGCTTTTAGGTTGCATTTCATACATAATTATTTAAGAAACAAAAACTGTGACTTTTTTTAGCTTCAAAATGAATAGTGAACGTAATCAAAATTTCCCTTCATGCATTTTTTTAAAAATTTATTTATTTATTTTTTGGTTTTAATTAACTTGCATTAGTAAATCTCCTTCAAGTAATTATTTTAAACTCAAGTCTAAACTTAATTGAAAGTTCATAGATGGCAGCGCTATACAAAAGTAATGTTTTCTTCCTAGCAATACACATTCTCCCTTATAAGTTTTTCACACGAATCGGAGTCGCCATCTACCAAATTCCTAACTGATAGGAGAAGAAAACTCAAAGCATAATATTCTCAACAATTAGGTTGCCTTTCATTGATAAGTATTTAAGAAATAATAATATTACATAATAATGCATAATATTAATAATAATCTAACAATATATAATATTAATTTAATATATAATATTATGAAACTATGACTTTTTAGCTGCAAAATAAATCGTGAACGTGATCAAAATTCTTATTAATTTTTTTTTTATTTTTCTCTTTTTGGTTTTACATTAACTTACATTAATTAATTCCCGTCAAGTAAATATATTAAAAACAAGTCACAACTGAATTGAAAGTTCATAGATGGCAGCTCTATGCAGGAAAAAATGTTTGCTTCCTAACACTACACATTCTCCTTTCTGAGTTTTTCATACTAAATGGCGCCGCCATCTAGTGTTATTCTTTTTATAAATAATAGTTAATTTCATTGGATGGGAAAAAGAAAACAGAAATTTCTTTCTACAGAAAATACAGAAAATAAAATTGTTCGATATGATAAATGATTTTAAGTGTATCAAAATTATATGAATAAATGTAAAATTATTTAATATGCGAATTCTTTATAAAAATAAAAAAAATATGGCTATGTGTAGGGAAATGATAATGATGCTTTAATTTTTGTGATTTTCAGGTAAAATTTCTTTTATTGAACCATTTTTCTTTTAGGTTAAACTAAAATTTATAAGAATAATTTAGTTATGCAGTCTGATTCGAGATTTAGATTTCTTTGTTTTAAAACAAAGCTATAATGTGTTTTATTACTCTTTGTCATATTTACATCTTAAAGTTAATACCAAGCAACTTTTTGGAATAAAATATCTAGGAATTAAAATTAAAATAAAATTTTAAAGGAAGTCGAGTTATTTTTAAACTTTATTAAAATTGCCGTCAGATCAGACCCTAGTTCCTTTTTTCAGTGAAATTAATTGTTCAAGTTTAGAACGTCTTTCCATCATTACGATCATCTTTTAAACACCAATAACGAACAATGAAATCGTCAATGTTAATCTATAATATTTATTGAGGTTAAAATTCTAGAGAAATATATTATGTTGTTTATCAATATGCTACGAATTATTTTAATTAATTACGATTCTCTAATGCTAAATATACATGGAAAATAAGGAATTAAACAGTGAAAAACACATTTTTAATTAGACTGATAAACAAGTTATAAATATATGGCTAGGGGTTTATCCTTTCTAATATTTGTTATAATGATTTTAAATCTGAAAATTGTTTTGCTTTGTCACTTCAGCTTTTGAATACGTTGATAAAAATTCATTTTCAGGGAAAACAGTTTTATTTTTATGTAACACCATTTCAGTTTCATGAGACAACGTTTATATTTCATTGAATACCTATTAATTTTCATGGAATACGTTTTAAATTTCATTATTTTTCATGGAAATTTCTCGCACCGATCAAAGCAACTGTATATTTCTGCAACGAAGATTTTGAGAAATTCTTCGTAATGAGTGATACTATATTTGCTAGATTTGCTAGAAGCGTGGAAAAAAAAATCCCAGACCTAAATTCAAAGACAAAAACTGCGTGATTCAGGTTGCAAGTAAGAAATAACGAATTTTATGTACTTTTAAGTTGTAAATAACGAATTTTATGAACTTTAACACTTATTCGGATTCGATATATTGTTTTGAAATAGATTAAATCCAGATTTGAGGAAAATAAATGTAAAGAATTTTTTTTTTGAAAATTCAGATTGTTTTTTAAAATTTGAGTATTAAAATTATATATTATACTTAATGGTGTCATTATATACATATAATGTGCTCATTAACAGTAATTTCTGAGAAAGTTAATTTTATAAGTTAAAAGTAATTACAAAAAATATTTAAAAAAATATTTAAGTTCAGTTCTTTCAAAAAAATCACTTGATGGAAAATTATAATGTGCATACTATTTTATAATTTTATCACAATAAAATTCGAGTAGTTATAAGAATTCAAGAAAAAATTTTGAGAGCTTCGAAAAAAATTAGTTAAATAGTATATAGTACAAAAAGTTCCTTTCCCGATTTTTAAATTAATCATTATACTTTAGTTCCATTAAAATAAATATTTAAGTTAATTAAATTTGGATTCAACTGCTTCAAGTGCCCAAATCAAACCATTTGTTCAATTCATATAACTGGTAAAATGAGGTTTTTTTTATGCTTTTGACCAGTGCTTTTTTCTGAGTTCTTGTTTGGTGCTTTTTTATATTTCTCATTTTCTCGCTTACCATCTGCTACTCTATGGCTGTTAAACATGTAGTGCGACTTCGGAGCACATCATAATACTAAAGTATACATTAGATTACAAGAATTAATCTAAGTTATACTTCATAGAAAGGAGGAAATGAAGTATTTTCAGTGTGTTTGGATTTCATGTGTGTTATATCCTAATTTAAATATTTCTATGTAGTGCCTATGTCATTGACTAAACCTTTTCTAAGCTAATGCCATGTTTATTAAATGTAATAGTGAATAGTTGAAGATTTATATCTAAAGAAATGGTGGTTGGTAAAGGCAGATGTTTTGCATATTTTGAATCAGAATGTTTCAACAGTCTTTGAAAAAGCATTGGATACCCAGATAAGTGCAACTTTTGTTAAAATTTGTTAACAATTATACTTGAGAATTCTGTTTTTTTACTTCTTATTTTCAATCTCAGTTTAAGAAATGTATTTCAACAAATTCAGCACTGTGTCTCATGTGTCAAAACGCTAAGGGATATTTATGTATTACAGAAGGTACAAAGCAAACAGAGTACAAAAGTATTGTTAATAATTAATTGAAATTGCATTCCAAACCTTAATTTTCCATTAGTCTTTTATTTCCAAACTAAAAACTGAAGTTAAAATATAATAGAGACAATATGAATTTTTAGTAAATGTTTGCCAGAAATTATCAATATTTTTTGCAAAGAAATATAATAATTTGTAACTAATTACTTTGGGGCGTTTACTTACTTTGAGAAATGTAAAGAATCTGTTATTTACATGCTTCACAAATTGCTTGGAAATATATAGTGATCTATAATGACATTAACAATAGCAGAAAAAAATTATCATCTACATTTGTAACAGATATTTAAAACTTTTGTATATGTTGCCAATTGTTATGTTATTGATATAATTTAGCTAATGTGTGTATTTTATAAAAAAAAGGTAACTTTTTCACAGATGAAGAAAAAAATTTTTTTTTAATAGTTTCGAATTCTTATTTTACACATGTGGTTACAAATGGTTTAGCACATGGTAACAAAACATGAAATGATTGACAATAAACGTTTAGAAAATAGAGTTTTAAAATTAAATAAACTCTTTGAAAGTAAATTTATATTTGTAAATTTCGTGATATTTCTTGAACAAATAATATAAGTTAAACAGAACATAATAAAAAAAATAACTACCAAACAGACATTTATTTATTTCCTTACAAAAATTAAAAATATCTTGATCTTTGGCGATACATTTGAAAACGTTTTGTTTGTCACCTATTTAGCTTATTTAAATATTATATAAACCTCTGCAAGTTACTCATTCCAGTTATTTACTCAACAGTGCTGACTTTGCTTTTAGATATTAAGTAATTTTAAAAATCGATAAGAAATTGGCTCTTAAGCGAAGTAATTAATTTTTAATGAGGCCACTACTTGAGTTTTAAATATTGAAAAGTCATAGTTTCATACAAAATGTAATAAATTACTTATTAAATCATTTTGAAAACTACGAGTGGGAATAAATTGAATGATTTAGTTACAAGCTGTTATCTATATGAAGATAGTATCCGGGGGTAAGTTTTTTTTAAGTGCGAGTAATCACATGTGGTACTGCTTTATTTTTTTGAATATTAAACGAAATTTTTAGGTTTTATTTTTCAATCTGTAATCTTCTAGACTTATGGTAGGTTTTAATTTTTTTTAATGTAAGTGATCAAGTATGTGGTGATGACTTTAAATGATCAATAATTTTAAATTACAAAACTGATTGAGTTTCACTAAACCATTTTTTAACCTCATGTCTTTTAAATTTATGGCAGGTGTTACAGATTTGTTAAATGTAACTAATCAAGTATTGTGATGCTGGGCTAATATCATTATTGTTTTTTAAGTCACTAACAGTTCTCATATCAGTTCTGTAGTTTAATCACTAATATATTTTTATAGCATTTCTTAGAAATTTAATGCGTTTCTCTAAGCTTGCACAATATGTGCATATTATAAATATACCTCTAATATTTGTCGTGCAATTAATTTCGATACGAATAAAGAAGACGAAAAAAATAATTTTGACAATACGAAAAATAACTTAAAAATACAAAAAAACACAAAAACACGTATCATATATATATATATATATATATATATATATATATATATACANTTTTTATAATTAACTTCTTCAAAATTATGCACTAATTTTAATATTAATTTGAATATTGAAATAACTTACAAATCGATATTGTGATTTTATTATAAATTTGAATGCTAAAGAAGGAAAATAATTTTGTGACGTCACACGAAACGTTTATTGACTGGAACTAAAAACAAATTCAGCCCTTTGGACGGCAAAAGGACAAACACCAATTGATGTAGTTTTTGCAACCTATGACTTGAAATGTTGTGCTATATTTGAAAGTCTATCCCTTTAACAAAAAAAAAGGACCCATGGATAATTAGTGATTGCAATAATGCAATCACAATTTTCTTTCTTTTGCAATTCATCGTCAATATATTTTTTTAGATCTTTTTTTTTTCATTTTTTGTTTCAAGTACAGTTGGAAAAAAAAATACCAAAACCCATATATTGTTATCTTGGCTCGTTGCTGGGTTGTTATAAAAATAAAAAAATACTAATGATGATGAGAATTTAAGAGATAAATTGGGAAATTCGCAAGTTGGAGTGCTTTCTAATATTGTATAAACATAGCCAAACTAAAATATATATAAATTACCATATATAGTGTGTAGATATACATAGAGTGGGATGAAACCGGGTGACACTTAGCGCGACTGTGTCGAAACTGCTTCTGTTTCCTATCAGAATAACTCTAAATTATACTTTCTTAGTGAGGAGGAAGAATCTGCAGTCAAAATTTCAGAGCTCCAACACTAATGACTTTGGAGCGATATATAGGATTTACAAATACACTTTCTTCTTACTATTGTGCTAGATTAATATTAATATGTTACATAAAATTAAAAATAAACATTAATTTTGGATTTTTTTTAAAAAAAAATTAACTGGAAATTAATTTTAAAATTAAATATTTTTCACTTACATATATGTCAGATTTGTGTCATTATGTATTTGTATTATTGTAATGTATTATGCCAGGCCAGAGAAAGAACAATTCAGAATATTTTAATCTCAATTATTTGTAAATAATCTTATTTGTAATAATTTTATTCCCATTTGAAAACTTTCCTTCGTTGAAATGTCACCATTTCCCCAAGTAAATTCTAACAA
Organism: Parasteatoda tepidariorum; assembly: GCF_043381705.1. Classification (NCBI taxonomy): domain Eukaryota; kingdom Metazoa; phylum Arthropoda; class Arachnida; order Araneae; family Theridiidae; genus Parasteatoda; species Parasteatoda tepidariorum. The sequence goes on from NC_092204.1 coordinate 23,743,039, forward strand.
CTTCTAATCCTTAATATTCTATGTTCACTAAACATTCCTATCATTTTTGGAATTTGGGAAAGGCTTTATTTAAGCAGAACACAATAAATTTGCGTTGTGAATCGGAGAAAATTATTCTGAAATTCCACTGACATTTTCATTATTCTTCTATCTTCCTTGTCTTTCACTTCAGCGGCCAAAACCAAAACGGCTATATTTGTATCCTTTGAAATGAAAATATTTTCACCATTATTAAATAACGCTTGATGACATACTTTGTATTAAAATTGAATTTTTGGATGGTTTGTGATTGCTTATTGTTACATGTATGCGCAAGTGTTTAGACATGAATTGGGAAAATTATTGAATAATTTTTGATGTAATCTGCCATTCACGTGACATTTGGAATGCTCAGATAAGAAAATAAATATTTTATTTTACAGTTCATCAGAATATCTTCTGTTGTGTGTGTCTATAACCATTGATAAACGGAAGTGAATTTTATAAGTTAAATATTTAGATTGTTTTAATGGACATTTGTTGCAGTAAATATTCATAAACGGCAAATATAGTTTTATTTTCTGACATAATGACTTTACATTCATAAAACCTACAAAGGAGTTTGACATTAGTATTTTTACAAAATATGCAGTATGAAAATTGATTTAAATCTAAATATGGAATCGAATAAAGAAGGGGTTTAGTTTATTTTTTTTTATTTATCCAAACTATTTCTGTCAAATTAAAATTTATTTCACTTTCCATGTAATCTCACATATTAACTTCAATATAACCCAATTTATTTCATCAAAACCATGCAATATATCAATACATTCAATTTAAATATACTCAAAGCTGTTATTAATGAAATTTCTTAAATATATTTTTATATATATTGGCCAGCAAAAATAGTGGATATTTATTTTTATTACTTTGACAAAAAGTGACAATTTTAGAGCTAAGTTTTATTCACTTCAACGTATTATGCAAAACAGTGTCCTAGTTTAATCATTTGATGTTAGAAAACGTGGTATTTTCCATTTCGCCCGAACATCCTAAAAATTCAGTCTTGAAAGCAAAGTTTCAAGTAAATTCATCTGTTTTATTCATTCAGTTTATTTTTTTTATGATTTAGGTGAGGGCCGTTTTTATAAAAAATAAAATAAACAAATAAAATATATAACTTTATTTATGCCGGTGTGATCGAAATTTATCGAAACACAAATCATCAGTACTAGATAAATTTATGAAATTGCCATAGTATTGAACCTGAAATTTCTCGCAAAGTAACTAATAAACTGCCTTGAATGTGGGAACTGGTGACTTTTAAGGAGAGTTAATAAGATTTAGGGCAGATTTGCGTTACGTGTATTATACGTGTACACATGTATGCTCTTTTGTTTAAACGTAATATTATATTCGATCTTAAATTTATTACTATATGTTTCTGGAAAAATAACAAAAATCATGGTTGTAATTTTAATCAGTTGTAGTGTAAACAAGCTATAAGATTTATATATATTTTTTATTAACTTTGTTCCATGTCATTTCTCTATTGTTAGAGTATAGTTTCGACTGATACATTATACTTATGAGAACTAAATGGTTAAATATAAAATAAACGATAACATTTTAGTTATTTTGGTACTTAAAATATTAAAAAGATCGAGAATTTATACAACATGTATAATTATATGGGTTTTATAGTATATAATACATTGAATATCTATATGTATCTATCTCTCTCTCTCTCTATATATATATATATATAGAGAGAGAGAGAGATAGAGAGATATAGACGTGAAGCCTAAACTTCATCTTATCATCAATAACATCGTTCACTAGAGTTCATAAACGTAGTGAAAATATCTCAATATAATTTAATATTAATGTAAGGTGATCACGAATTCCTTATGTTCCTAGAATGGTTCAACTAAATTAGTAGAAAAACTAACAAAAGCTCTGAATACAATTAAGTCGGTAAGNTATATATATATATATATGTATATATATATATATATATACAGAGAGAGAGATAGGTAATAGTTAATAACACTAAGATTTTAGTATAGAATCGTAAAATATTTTTTATGGTTGCCCGCCTGTATTGGTATGATAATTTAGTTTATCCATACTTCAAAACAAAGATTAATTATGCAAAAGTCAAAACATAAATAAGTAATTTAAAAGAACAAGCACCAATAAAACTTAATTTATTCTGTATTAGCAAAGTAAATTCAATAGCATATAAATAACATTATTATAACTTCAAATAAAATTGCATGCATACCAATCTGATAGAATTATTTGTAATAATTGTCCCTAATAAATATTTTGCTTCTGGCGTTTTTTAATGTTTTTTGTCTTATTTTTTTCAATGAAAAATATTTCAACCAATAAAATATCTTACATTGTTTATGAAAATTTCAAATTCGAAAATACTGAATGCACTAAGGGTTTAGTAAAGAAATATGATTTGTAAAAGGATTTGAACCAATTCATGTCAGTTCACTCAGCCTAATTCTGTTCGAATGATTATTCTTTTAAACACTCTTATGAAAGCTCATGAAGTTTTTTTTTTATTTAATGCTTTTTTTAAACATTTACTAAAGAAAATAGTGCTATTTAATAAAATAACTTACATTGTTTTAATAATATTGCAAATTTGAAAATACTAAATACACAAAGCATTTAGTAAAGTTACAAGATTGAAGACATTGTTAGCCCCAAATAGCTGCTATACAATCAGTAGCCTCAATTTAGCAAGAATGTTTATTCTTTTTACTAATTCTATCAAATTTAATAATACCTGTTAGAAGCATTTCGAGTAATTGATCCTAATGAATATTTTGCATCTTACTATTGTTGAAGATTTAATACTTTTGATAATAAAATGAAGTTATTGAAAAATATTTTGCATTGTCTTATTAAATTAAAAAAAGCATTATTATTTTACTAAAATATGACTAAAGATATAGTTAACCCTTAGTAATAACAACTCACTTAGTAGCCCAAATTTGATAAGTATGGCAATTCCTTTGAAACATTTTTATTTCTTGTCAAATTTTATGTCATTAAATTCATATGTTCTATCTCAAACGAATCATTAAGAGAAACGAAAGAGTAAGAAAGCTAATTTTTTTAATAATAAAACTTATTAACTAATATTAATTAATTATTCCGTATAAATTATCCAAAATCATTATATCTTGAATATTTTCACTGTAATCCCCCCTATGTGAAATAAATTTATATGGATAATATTCTATTATAAATGCCACATTTAATTGAAACTAATTACTAATTTAAGACTTTTGTTATGATGTTAAATTTTTAAATTTATGGACAGCATCTAAAATGAGGTTTTTTATAAAGAAGCGTGAATAAAGTTTCATGGTTGGTCTCCATTTATAAGTATGACCTTCCTTCTCAGTTGATTCATATTTCTTATCAAAGTTCAAGTCATTAGATTCAAAAGTTCAAGCTCTAATGAATCATTAAAAGGAAAGTGTAACGCTTCATTAATGATTTCGAGACAGAACTTCTTTCCATGCTTCTCAAGTACGAAGGAAATGGTTTTCTTCAAATTTTAAATTTATTGGCCTGCCAAAGCCTCTCCAAACATTCGAAAAATTCCCAAATTATGTGGGAAGAGTATATTCTTTAGTTTAATTACCACAAAGTACTTTTCTCACATTTTGATAAATAGCTAATTAAGAATGAGCATTCATCATCATTAGCATCGATTTATTTTTCTGTATAAAGAGGAACCGCAAACTATTGAAAATGGATTAGGGAGATAAATATTTGCAGTGAAAGCAAATACAACGTGTTTTATTATGAAATATGATTCTTGAAAAATTATTATTCGTTGTGAGTAACAACTTTTATTCTATGATTGATTGCCAAATAATTAGGTTATAATTATTTGTAGAGAAATAGAGAGTTTTTCGTTTTAAAATATCTCTAGTTTTGTTTCTTCATTTGCATTTTTTACCATTTAAAAAATATTGTTCAGTAATTTAACTTTTTTTATTTTTCTGTAAAAATCAAATAATAAAATGCCATGAGTTAGTTTCCCAAACTACTTCAGCAAAATTATTTGTTTGAGAAATATGTTAATCGTTTTTTTAACAGGAGAAAAGCATAAAATATATATTGAGTAAATAATTTATTTTTAAAATATTAAAATTTCTTCCATTTTATTTAAGATTCCTCGATACCACCTTATTTTTAATGTTCATTTTAATGTACATATCCGAATGTTATAGCTAAATTTATTATATGATTGATATAATTAATTTATAATTACTAGTAAGAAATTTAGAGTTTTTGCTATTAAAATATGTATAGTTTTATTTCTATATTTCTATCGATAAATGTTTTTTTAAAATTAAATAAATGTTTTATTTCCTTTCTTATTCCTTAGTTGAATAATGATAACAGTAATAGTAATTATAATAAAAGACAGTATGCATGTGTTGCAAACAATTACAGATAATTATTCGAAACAATGTCAACCATTCCATTATAAATAAATAGGATAGAATTTTTTAACGCACATACATTAATTCAAAAATATTAATTTTTTTTTTAAATTAATATTCCTTAGAATTTTTGATTTTGATTTACGTATGCATTATTTACTAAAACTTTAAAGTAATATATTTAAGATTAAGTTTTTTTTTATATGTCAGCAAATGCTAGAAACTATTTAATAACTATTTAAACTAATTAAGCTAGAGACTATTTCAATAGAAACAAATACTTCGCTACAAATTATTATTTCTTTGAACACTATGTTGCTCTATAATGTTAACAATCTATGATATTTGAGAACAAGACTACACATTTCGCATTTCATTAACTAAGTAATTTGCATGAAAGCTTGCAACAATCAGAGAAACAATTGTCAAAAATATATTTAAGTAAGTCCAGATTGCTTAACGAATTAGTTACAACAAGCTTAATTTATCTAACGTAATTCATAGAAATTAAATCCTTTTCCTTTTATCCGTGAATAACATAGAGTAATTTATCAAATGTTCATATAATAGCTCGAAAATTAAATCGTTTATTTAAGCGTAGTTTTTGCGAGTGTATATTTGCTGCATACATCTCAAATCAGATAACATATCAAAAAATAAAGCATCATTAATAATGTCCATTAGGTTCTTTAGTTTTCCTGAACTCTTAAATTCTCTTAATTCTCTGAAACTTTTATTTTGAGCTTGCATTCTTGTTTCATACAACCTCCAAATTGAAAAAATATAAAAAGAACTGAATGATTTCTTTATTCTTTTAAAAAATATCTTGAAAGTATATTTGTTCCAATTAAGTCTGACACATCACTGTAATTTTTTGTAGCTTAGCACTTTCACAATAAGCCCTTCAATTATGTTGTTTCAAACAAGCATTAACCACAGACACGATATATATAAAAGCAATGGTAGATGGATAATTGGATCGATACGCTTTGATATCGGCTAGTAATTTCACTGATTGTTTGTCGAAATAAAATATTTCCATTGCCTATTTTAGGTTCACAATTTAATGATAAGATTGTAGCCTTATCTTCTAATTGTTGCTAAAAATTACGCATAGAACGATGCAATATAATCTTAAGATCAAAGAATACTTTATGACATTCCTTTTTAACTATAATTTTTATTATAAGAGTTAAAGTAGAAATGAGGTGCTTTGTATTTAAGCATAATTGATGTATATTTGCCTTTATATATTACTTATGTATATTAATATTTATATATTAATATTTTACTTTTAAGTTTAAAGGGTATAGTCTCATTTCTACTTGAGGTGCTTACCATTGACTGCTTATTGGAGTTATTTGACACTCAAACTCATTATTTTTCAACTTAAAAGTGATAATCGCAAAGCTTGTCAAGCATAAATTAGTCACCTTAAATTGGAAATGATGTTTTTTACAAGATCTAAATATTGTTGAATTTCCAGGTATATATGGTGAGGAAATGAATGCGGATGCAACCTTATTTCCTCAAGAGGTTCCTTATTCTTACACCAATTGGAAATTGTCAGATTAGAACCTTGCATAATGTATTTTACAGTATGGAATATCGTTTTCCATCCTAGGATAACAAATTAACAACTTCAATCAAGTATAAATAATGCACCTTATTTTGGTAATGAGTTTTTTTAATGAGTTTGATTCCTTGATAATTCATAATACATTAGCTCAGGTTAAAATTGGTGCAGACTATAACCTCATACCTACACGATGTTTTCTGTTTTTTCACTAAATGTAATTTTAAATTTTTAGCATAAGTTATTATATTTTCCTCCTCGGGATAATTTTTTCCCACTTAAGCACTTTAAGAGTGTAGATTTTATACTGCATAGAAGCTTGTAATATTTTATACTTAATTATAATGGGAATAAATTTTAAGCATGATGACAACATAAGTTAAGTTTTCTGCACTTTAATCTTTTATTTTTAAGTATACTGTATTTTTATGTATCATTTAATACTAACAATGGTTAACTGGCTGGTTAGACATTATTAATCAACGTTTCATGAATGTTTCAGTTTGAACAATTCCAAGAACAAGGGAGCATTGCTGCAAGAAAACTTTTGTTATTCAGTTACATGCATTTTATAAGAAAACCATTTTGAGCCTCAACGATGTGTAATTTATTTGAAAACCAATATACCATGTATGATACTATATCAATCATACATTTTAACATGAAATTATAGTACTAAAGAAATTGAAGGTACTATTTCTGTATATATATCTTGAGAATTGCGAGGAAACAACATAGAAAGGCTAAATTATAAAAAAAAAATATGAATGGTTATAATTACTCTTAGATTTAAATTCCAAGTTACGATTACTCAGTACCTTGCTTTCAAAATTTTAAAATGAAACAAAATAGAGAATCAAATCTCTAAATTATGAAACACTTTTTTAATAAAAATATTTAAATAGAAACAAAATATAAATTGACTGCTGTTGAAAAATTCAGCAATAAAAGACTTAGCACGGAGCAAGAATAATTATCTATTTCATTAAAAAGGTTTTAAATATAAACTAGCACAAAACATGATTTTTATGAAAATAATTCTCCGTCAGGATTTTAACCATAGCAAATTAACGCGCGTTTATTTTTAACTGGATATTTTGTAGGCAAGTCACACAATTTTTCCCTCGTGCGGTAATGTAAATGCATTTCATTATGCTTCTGTGATTTTGCTGCATACATTTAAGTGCACTGAAAAAAATTCTTTCCTAGAATGCAATCATTAAAAAGCAAAAAGTTTTTTAAAAAATGCCAGTAATATTTACCTGATCATAAAAATACAGATATGTATGTAAGACTTATCGCTTTAAATATGTGTCCATTGACCTTTAATTAATATTATGCTTGTAAAAGTAATCTTCATTTGGAACCTTGAAACAGATGTTTAGATCAGAAAGGTTTTTTTTTTCGTTATTATTTTCCTTTGTATTAAGAAAAAATTGGGGACAAAGGTGAAAGTTTTGCTATCTGCCAGGAAGAAACAGAACGGTCGGTGGATGCTCTTTGGAGTAGATTGCGACTGAACTTGGCATTTTTATGTCCGTAGCTTAATGTCTGACCATGGGATACATCCTAGAGTTAATATAATTAGCATTATATAATAACAGTACAAATTAATGGTCCACTAAATAAGCTGAACAGTAACAAGAATTTCTGAAATTGAAATGGTTACGCTTTTATTTACTGAATCACTAGATTTTACATATTCGCTTTTATTTCACTACATTTTACATCATACTCTTTTAATTTACTAGAGTTTACATCGTAATATGCGAGTAAATAAATTTTTTTGGTTAGGTAGATTCATTATTTATAATAAGTTTCGCTTAATATAAAGTTAGTTTCATTTCATTCTGAAATCGTAAAAAAATAATTAAATTGCAATACTTTTGAAACTGCATACCATGTCTAGTTAAGCGTATATACACTTCAGAATGGATTTTTCAGAAATATATCGTCAGAATAAGTAGTTAAAAGCCGTGCTTTGAATTATATAGATGCGTCAATCGTCAAACAGTAATGATTTCTACCGAATTTGAAATTACGTATCTTCCAAAAACAATAGGCAACTAAAAGGTTATGAATATAATTTTTTACGGTTATTAGAATAAATGAGCAGAACAAACCGATCAGTAAAGTTGTATTTTTTAGTAGTAAGTTTAGAGTAAAACACTATTCTTTGGAAGGAAAAGCAGTGCGGTCATTTTTCAAAATAAATTGCTGAAATTTGGAGAGTCACACACTATTTAATCAGATTAATGTTCAATGAAATGTCAAGAAAAAATTGGATAGATGAAATTAAGGAAGTAATTTAATTTATTTAAATAATTCTGAAAATATATGAATAACAACATATGTACTGAAACTGCTTTGAACACTTTAAAAAATTTTGAAATTATGTAAGAATTATGTAAGAGAAAGTTCCCAAAAGCTTTTCTTTTCCACGCTTTTGAGTCCAAAACTTTGTGAACCTTTCTTATTATATATATNTTTCTTTATAAAATTTCAAAAGTATAATATATTGCAAGCAGTAGGAAGCAATAATATAATTAGCGTTAGATTTAAGCTTTTAGGCAATATATATATATATATATATAAAAGAGAGAAAAGAAACGTAGAAAATAGTAAGAAATAATGAAAGAAAAGAAGAAAAATTGTTAAAATAAAATATTTTTAAAAAACATATTAAAAAGAAATAAAAAAAAATATATATACAGAAAAGCTGAAAAACAAGAAAAAATCAAAAGGTACCGCAAAAAGGCTGGCCTTCTAATACTGTATCAAAATAGCCGAAGCTAAATATATCAATACAATAGTGTGAGGAGCTACTTGAACATAGTTGCAGACCAGGTTCACCCATTCATGGCAACCGTTTTTCCTGCGGGAGATGGTGTTTAATAACAGGATAATGTACCATGTCATAAGGATCGAATCGTCGAGGAACATTCCAGTGACTTTCAAGTTATGTTTTGACCCCGAAATTCACCTGACTTTAATCCAATAGAGCATTTGTGGTCTTACTTGTAAAACCAAATTCGTGCTGCCACGCTACCCTCTCGCAATGTGGGGGAATAGTAGGACCAGTTGGTGAGCGCTTGGTACAGATACCTCAGATACTGCCAGATACCTCATACTACCTATCAGGACCTTGTGGAATCAATGCCACGGCGGGTGCTAGCAGTTTTGAGGGCTAAAGGTGGTCCTACATGTTATTAGCAGGGTGGTCATAGTGTAATGGCTCTTCGGTATGTATATATATATTAATATTAAACTAAAAAAAACTATGTCTTATAAATATATAAATATGTTTGTTAGTATTGGTTCATTTATAATGGTATATATGTTTAAATGAATTCCATATATATTTTGACTAATAGGAATAGTAACTTAATCTTTTTCGGAAACTCTTTGTTCCGAAGCAAATAGTTTCCCTGCAGCAGAAATATTCTATAGCAAATATAACCAATACTTCAGTTTAACGATGGGAGATTTTAGGTTTAAAAGAAACCCACCATAACAGGGTACCATTACAATTTCTACCCATTGTTGAATAACTACGAAGGGAAGAACAAATCCCTTTAGGCATAGAGAGTTTTTGTCTTGGCTACAGTTACATAAGATTTATTCATCCAATTTTCTCAATAAATTTCTTCATGTCTTAAATAATTCAAAATAAAAGATAATAATAACGCATATTAAAACTAGCATTTTTTAACGCAATTTTTTCGCAGCGATTATTGAAATGGACGATTTCACAATTTCACAAACATAATGTAACATCAATTAAATATTTTATTAGCTTTCAATCATATTAAGTGAGTATTGGTAAGTATATAGATATTAGTAGAAATTTAATACAAAATAGTCGTTTCTAAATACACAAAATAATTTCCTTTGTTTTCTTTCCTTTATTCATTACATAAACTGTAAACAAAAAATCTATTATATCTATTATAATCTTTTATCCTAACAATGGAAGAAGTATGATTCTAAATAAAATCTCCAATGGAAAATATATTTTAAAATGTTCTTTCCCCTTTTATTGAATCTTTAAAAATATATATATTTTGCTATAATAAAGGGAAAAAGTAAAAAGTGAGGGTTGTTATTTCCTGCAAATTTTTTTTAAAGAAAAATAATACTGTAAAATATCCTCTAGTCAGATTTTAGTATTTTAAATTTGGAGAGTTACCATTGAAAACGTTAGTTAACACATAGCTATAAATGTATATAAAGTATGTTTAATTTTCGTTTATCTTTTTACTTCCTTTATTTATTTTCTTTTTATTTGTTTTTGATTTAGTGTTGTTCAGTCATTATTTCAGTTTTAGCTTTATTTATATTTTAATTTATAATGTAAAACAACAAAAACTGTATTTGCAAACAAATTACGAAATAAATCAATATCACCTGAAGTTTAAAATTTTAGTGATACAATTTTTAAATTGTGTTATTAAATAATATTTATTCTAATAAAAAATTTAAAACCGATAAAAATATAATTAAATACAAGAAAGAAAGAAATTCTTGTACTAATAATGATAAAAGAAATAAAGTTTTGAAACTCTTTTACGGTTATCTCACCGTACTGTTATGTTAACACGGGCGAAAAATTTCTTGTAAAATTAACGGATATTAGTGGTAACGGCCTTTCTGGTAAAAATAAATAACATAGTTCATTTTTACCAGGTAACATAGTTGGTGTTAATAAAACTAAAATATACGATACTTAATCTATTAATATAGTAATTTTTCCGCCCATATTATAACGGTTTATGGGAAACTTTAGTCCACAAAATTATAGTTCTTATTGTTACACGTTTAGTTAAAATACAAAACTAAAAAATAACTTTTACCAAATGAATGGTTTTACTGCAGTGCCCTTAGGTATCCTGATACAATAATCAACAGGTACTTCAGAATTGTCAGTCATTTCACAATTTATTTGGTCATTATTATTCGTTGTTCGTTTTTTTAAACTGATTTTTGTTAGTTTTATCAATAATTAGTATCAAAGCATTACGTTAAATATAGATGAGCCTTTTGAAGTTGCCATATTTTCGGAACAATGGGAATTTTTCTACAATGGGAACAATGGGAACAATGGGAATTTTTTGCACTACATCTGATGGACTATATCCATTGTACAAGGCGTAAATAAAAACAGGCTATTCTGAATATCTTTTGATTTAATGATCGGTTCTTCTCGTTCTAAGACTTAATCTTAATGGTTCGAGGGAGTGAACTCAAATAGGTAAATTAATTAACTCAGACAATAATTTGAGTTACGAAACCGGACTCAAAAGTGCACTTTCTCTGAAAAAACGTAGCTTTTTTTAGACGGACTCAGATTTCAGACCCACAAGGGTAGCCACTATCTCGGAAATATGGAAATAGTTTGGTTATTGCAGGGATCCAAAGTTTGGACCCCTTAATGTTAATTTTACTTTCTGTGTATTTCATCATATCTCGAGAAATTGTTTTATGCTAATTAAAAAATTTTTTCACGCAATTATAAAATACCTTCATCCGAAGATAATCCATGCAGAAATAAAATTTTAGTTATTATTATTTTTTTTTATTTGATTTATTAATAGTCGAAAAAAGATTTGAATTGTATGGTGGGTAATTTTTTTCATCATTTTAAAGTATGTAAATTTACATGACAAAATACACTATTTGAGAGAAATCGATTGAATAGGTCCTTTGAAATCGAATTTTTTATATACATTTTTTTTTTTAAATTTGAATTCTCATGAACTGGTTTTGCTGAAATTTTTGTCATATAAAATTAGATATTTTAAAACTATAAAAATAATTGTATATCTTACAATTCAAAATGTATTCGACTATTCTTAAGTAAAATAATAAAAAAATATAAATATTTGCTAAAACTTATTTTTTCTAGGAATTATCTTTGGATAAATGGGTTTTATAATGGTTTGCAATTTGGTTTTAATTCGCTTAAAAAGTTCTCGAGATATGGCAAAATTGGCACAAAAAAATAATATTACTGAGTCCAAACATTGGAGCACTCCCCAAACCAAACTATCCACACCGTAGTTCGCAGATTGCAGCTCTATATTTTTAGGGTCAGAAATTTGAATCCATCAAAGAAAATATATTTTATTTAGAGAAAATAAGGTTTTGTGACTGATTTCGCAGTTTAAAATATCTCCAGCTCTAAATAATTAGCATATGTCAATAAGTCATCACCTCAAACCATTAAGATTGAGTCCTAGAAAATGAAGATCAGCTCATTACATCAAAAGTTATTCTAAATAGTCCATCTTTTTCATTTTTTAGCGCACTGTACATTGTTAGTTTTAAACATACTCTTTTTCGCAGCACAACATGCTTGAAAAAAGCATTATTTTTATAGAAAATATAGCTTTGTTCAATATTTGCTTCTTTTCCAGCTAATTTCTAAATTAAATCTTGACATCAGGGCCTAAGAGAGATGTATTAAACTTTACTTAGTGTGTAAAAAAATTGAAGTTGATGAAAATATATTAATACCAAGATTTCAATTTATATTTTCGATATAAAAAGAAGCATAAGTACATTATTATTATTATTATTTTTATTTTAGAAAAACTCCTTGTTAAAAAAACATTTAAGTAATAACAGCAGATATAACAATTTTGAAAAAAAATATGTTTTCTCTCTTAAAGTAATATAAGTCAAGCTTAAAAGCTCAACAAATCAATCTCTCAGTCGCGTTTTGGATTTCACTTGCCATTATAAGAGACTCCTAGAATTATAGTTATTCGCAATTCCGTTTTACGAGAAGAAAATGATGGTGTATAATTTTTTTATGAATTCAGTTTTTTAAACCATTATGAGAAGTTTCTAGAAGAATTCCGTTATTAGGAATTGCGTTCGTATTTCTGATTTAAAGAAGTAAAATGAGTAGATGTTTTCATTCTTTCATTTTTTGATTTTTTCGACTTAACAAATTTAAATTTTTTATTTTTATTTTTAAGTCAAAATTATAAATTCTTCCATTAATTTACATTTTTCATGTTATTGCTTTTCCAAATATATATTTTACAACTTTAGCATTGTAAGTCTTTTGAGTAAATATAATAAATTTTATAACATATTTTAAGATAGAAAATATTTCGAGAAAAATTCAATTCCCTTAAATTTTGTTCAGTTTTCAAAATGGAATAACGAAAAGTAGCTGTTTGTAGTATCTCAAAACTTCATAACAGTGCTAAAATATTTTTAAAATTTAAAAATAATTCCATGAATTTCAATGTATTCGTTGGCTTTGAAATATTAGTTTCATCTATGAAACTAATATTTCAGTTGAAATTCAGTGAATAATATTCAGTGAATTTTTGAAAAAAAAATGTACTCTAGTACATTTTTTTTTCAAAAATTGTACCAAAAATAAATGATATGTTTAGAAATTCAATAGCAGACTTCAATATAACGACATATATAGTAACATATTGTTTTTATACACTGTCAAACAGCTTTAAATTATTTTTTTTTTAATTTGAAAATACACAGGTGTAAGAAATTAAGAGAATTTGATGACTTGGCCGATTATTTCTAGAATTACTGGGCCAATTTTAATGAAATTTGATATGAACATACATTAATATAATACAAAACAAATAATCATTCAACAATTATAATACACATGCATGATTGTGCGTAACACTCGTTGGAGTCGGAAGGTGGGAAACAGCGGTTGCAGAATAAGCAAAAAATTGGTTAACAAGGGGTATGATCCCCCTCTTACTGATGAGGTGGCAATTGATCCCACTAGTTCAGCAACGCCGTTTCCATTCCTTGGATGGTTCTCGGAGGGACGGGGGGGGCAGCGAGATGCAATTGCCCTTCGAGAGCGTTTCAGGAATGCTCCATGGGGTTGAGGTCTGGAGATCTGGCTTCACTATCCATCCTTTTTCCTTTCCTCCAGACCTGAACACGTACCTAGGTTTGCAAAACCCTTTCTCGTATAGTCCACGTCTGGCTACCAGTCCAGCTCGCCACAACCCAGTGAGCTAGCCTGATCAGTCGGAATTTATTATAAAAAATAGCATATTGCATAATACATATAAAAATGTTTGCAATAAAATTTAGTAAACAACATTGCCAATCCATCCGGGGAATATCTTCACTCTCTAGAAATTTTTCGACCAGAAGAACACTATGTGACTTCGTGTTATCGTCCATTAAAATGAGCCCTGGGTCAACTGCAACCCTGAAAAAACCAACATAGAGCTCCAAGAAATCATCCGTCCCTATACCTCACACTAGTCACAGAGCTTCTTACCAAAACATGGATAGGTGTGCCGTCATCCAACATGATGCCTGCCCAGAACATTAAACATAATTGTCGATTTCATAGATATTGGAGGGAAGGTATCGGGTCCCTGGTTCTCTCCATATAAACGTACTTGAGAATCGGTGTTTAGACTGAACCGGGACTCATCAGGGAAGAGAACGGTAGCCCATTGATTCTTACTCCAATCTCTATGCTCTCTGCAGCTTGATTAACTGACTCTCCTGTTAGTAGAAGTGAGCGAGGTGCAAGCAACAGGTCTTCTTGCTAACAACTCTCTCTCATGAAGTCGTTTTTTTATAACCGCCGTTGCGACTACTAATGCTCAACTCCGTAGCCTTGTAATTTTGAACCCAATCCAAACCAATTGGGGGAAACTTTGCTTTCGAAGAGGACTTTTTGATGGAGCTGAAATACACTTGCATTACATGGAGAGGAAGACTCCAAGAACCTCCCACGGTTTGCCTGACAGGAAGGGGACTATTACCCATGATCCGTCAACCGCTGAGGATATTTCGCGTCAGCACTGTGGTCACTTCTATTAATCTATTTCACTAGTGTATTTAAAATATTTGAGTTAGTCTAAGAAATTTCTATTGAAGAAGGAAGATGTCGATAAATCAAAACCCGTTTGATTGTCTGACGAATACAAATTGTTTTATTCGCTACTCTGCTGTCTCAAAAAATCAAGGTTTTAAAGTCGTTTGGAAATTAGATGTATTTCACTCTATCATCTTTTCAGTTTCTTTTGTCTTTTCTTTTAATCAAACATGTTTTGAAATTGTATTTATCCACCTTCCTTAATAGCTATTTAAAAAACAAAATCTTGTAAGACTTGCTTTTAATAATAAATCATTCATAATTTTTTACGAAACAGATTCATATTTATTTTTTATTTCAATTTTAGTTAATTAAAATAAGACGTGATAAACGTGTTGAAGATGTGCTTTTTTCTCAATTTTAAAACACATTATGTAATGAATACGGAAAGCGTTTAAGACTTTTAGTGAAAAAATATAACCTTTTTATGAACGTCAAAGTATTATTTTTTACCCCATTCTAACAAAAACATCTTATTTTAAACTCGACTTATCAAAAGTCACGTGCCATGGTCATTACTAAATTTTTAAGTCAGCTCGAATTTTTATTATGTTTTCCATTACCTTCTTTTAAAAACACTTTTGTGATCGTAAAATAGCATTTTTTGAAAACATTTAGAGCTTTGTGTCCCATAATTTTTTATTATTAAAACATAAAACTTTGACGATATAACAATCCATGCCCCTGACTGCATACTTATGGTAAGTTCTGAAACAGTTCTTTTTTTAGCAAACGATTCAGCGTAGAAGGAATTCATTTTCACCCACCTATTCATTTATTATTTAAAGAAAATTCCAACAACTTCAGATCAAATTATAATATGTGATTATGTTTTTCGTTACGTGTTTCTTTTTGAATTGAAAAAAAAATTGTGATTTTAACACTGTAAAGCGGAAGGTATGGTTTTATTGTGTAACATAATTAAATGTCTAGATGCTTTAAACATTATTTTACTGAATTTAATCAAAGTATCTTTAAAGTTTAAGTGTCATTTTTCGGGCTTTAAAAGAAATCAAAATAGAAAAAAATAAGATGAAGTTTGTAAATTCTCAACGCTTATTTAAACTATTTTCATCATAGTTTTTGCATTTTGGAGTTTTGTTATGCTGACATAAAAGAGGCTTTTTAAGCCACCGGATGACTATGATTTAATGCGTTTGAAACTTTTTATCACTCCAAGATAAACACAAAAAGTGTTGCTTAGTACCTTCATTCACTGACATTTTTGAAATTTTATTAAAAATTTAAATTAATTATGATTAAATAATTCTCTCATATCAACAAAAGGCGGGCAAAAAATTAATTTGAATCATAGTAGGAAAATAAACTTCATGATTGCAGCATTTCCTCAAGATATATATGCCATTATTTGAAAAATATTGCCCATATCATTAACTAATTCGTAACAAAAAAAAGTTTTGGCAACTGTTAAAAATTTATGAATTCGATTTAAAATTGATGAGAAATTGTTTTGGATTTATTTTCCACCGATTCATGTATTTATAGTTGAAGAATACGTTTAGTTGAAAGATGCATGATTAAGAAACTTTTGAAAGCAACACTAATTTCTCACAATTTTCACTATAAGCTCAAGACAGCAATTAGAGGTATTTATATTTTGATAGGACTTAAAAGTAAGTTAACTTGATTAATTAGTTTGATATGAATGTTTGTACCATCACTATATATAACAGACATATAATTTAAAAACAAATTTGTTAGAGTAAAAATAAATTGCTTTATTTTAATTTTGCTACGACTTGAAACATTTGAAAAATTCTCCCGCCTTAAGTCAGAAAACTTGGCAGGCATCAAGTATGCACATAATAATAACACTCATTATTCAAATATTACTCCAAGTAAACAGTAATTTTTTTGTAGCTTCTTATAGATTTTTTTTCGTTAATTTAACGCTGGTCAATATTTATTTTTGTTATTTTACATTTATATTTACTTGCATTGTCACAAAATTTTACTGTATATTCTAGCAAAAAATAAAATTTGAAAATTTTTGTACATGGTGAAGCTTTGTGCATGGTGCAAGGAAGTTTGTGTCTGTAAGACATTCCATAAAAAAATTACTGCCTAACAACTATATATGCGTAACTTCACACTAAGAAACTAATTCTAGTAGAGTGACTGAAGTGAATGGTAATTACATTTCTGGAAAAAAAATTATAATTCAGTTTAATAAAAAGAAAATAAACGGTATTTAAATCATCCATTCGGTATTTTTTTTCCGTTCGCATGCCCATGGTTTACTGGAAATTCTGTTTTTGAAGATTAAAGATGTTATTAACATATATTTAGTAAAAAAATGCAAAACTGAAAATTAATTTTTACTGGTTTTTATTCCTTACTTTAAGGTATCGTGAGAAAATTTAAAAATTTTACCACATTTTATTGCATATTATAAAACAATATTTTATTGTTAATTTTGCTAAAATCATTACCAAAACACTTTGGTAAAATTTTCCAAGTTTTCTTGGTATTCTTATATAGCAAGAAACATACCATATTCTAGTAGTTTAGACCATTTTTTTCAAGGCTCGTTACAGAAAATTTAATTTCTTAATAAAAGCTTTTTGTTTAAGAATTATGTCAAAATGTTAAAAAAACAATATCATTTACTGTGATTTTTTAATACAGTTCATCTTTTGATCACCGAGTTCTCCCGATCTTAATGACTTAAAGCTTTTAACATATATACGAGGTCGTCAGAGATTTGAATTTCAAATTTACCAAAGTTTCGTTTGTCTTTATGCAACGCCCATCAACATTTTCTGAAAAGTAAACTTAATCATAGAAGCTTTGACGTTTGTTTGAAGAAATATTTTCTCCCGTGCCTATTCAATTCAAAGCTGAAAGTCAGGGAGCGTGATTTTGCATTTTGTTTCATAATTTGAAAGTCAAGGCGGAGGGCAACAGGAAGTGCGAAATTTCCTTAACTCCTCAGAAGTAATTCCCTTCAGTTAAATGAAAGGCACTTCCTAACGCTGTTAACATTTCATCGTGGCATTCCTTTCCGACGGCTCAATCAGCCTATGAGGCTGAAAGTATTTCATTTTGAAATTTCATTGAAACCGAGTAATGAAGTTGAATTAACTTAGAAAACCCATAAATAAATTTGGTGTCCTAATGAAGAGAGCATATACTATAAAAATTGAATATTTTGCTATTGATTTAAATTAAAATTATAATGTAGAAACAAAAAAAATATGGACAAAACTACTAGAATATGGTAAGATTTACAGTGTTCCTTGCTTCATTGAAACAACAAAATGTACAGTAGAGTTTTCTTCAGTGATTTAACCATGGTTTTAGTAAAATTAGCAATAAAATATTGATTTGCAATATGTGATGATATTTCATAAATGTAGTACAGCTTGGTAATTTTTCAAACCTCAAACCATGACGGAAAAACCATTCAATTGGTTAAATATGCCTTTCAGTTTTGCATTTTTTACTAAATGTATGGTTATGAAAACAATAATTTTAAAAACCGGAATTTCCCTTAAACCGTTACCATATGAATCACAACTGTTACTATATGGATGCTTTAAATACGATATATTTTGGTTTTATTAAAAAAAGCATAGGCTTTTCTTAACAAGAAACGTCATTATCATACATAAAGTAATTTACCAGAATTTTCTTCTCTTTGTAGAAACCAAATGTTTAGTCAAAATAATAAGTAGCCAAAATTATAATTTCAAAGTTAAGTATAGTGCATTTTATTGATAAAATAAAACGAAGAATATTCCAAAATAACATGTTTCTAAAGTGAATAAATTGAGTTAATGAAATTTTATTGAAGGATAACATAGGTCATTTTTTTTGAGTGAAAGGGACTCTTTTGTAACTTAAAACATTTTCATTTAATTTTAAGATAGAAAAAATTTATAAGTTAGTGATTTGCTTCCCTTACGAAACTTTGCTACAAACAGTTGACGTAGACTATTTCGCCTTTTACGGTTCATTCATGAATGCTGGTTATAGCATGACAAAGTTTACTAAAATAAATTAAAAATGCATGATTTACAAAAAAAAATATTTGAAACTGCATAGGACATTCAGTAAAAATGCACTTCAACATAAATAAAATTTTGTAACCTAAACAATGTTCAAAAATTAGTTAAATATTACAGATAAGGCGCATCAATGTTTTTCATTTCCTTAATTGCTTAGGTAATTAAAGTTACATATTTCACAAATTGCTTATGTAAGCCATAATAGTGTTAATTCTCTTTCTTTAGGAAGGACAAACGCTTTGTTTGAAACATTACTTAAGCCAACAGTAGCTTGCATACTGATTGAAAATGGCCATCAATGCAATTATCTTTTAGAAAAAAATGGTGCGCACTCAACATCAAATGCACTAAGCAATAAATTATTGAAATTCAATTTTCTGTATTGATATTTAACATGAACTTAACTCAATAATTTTAAGATAAATTATTCTGAATATGTTAACAAAAAATAATTTTAAAGTTTAAGTTTTAATTAAATTTACGGCCAGAATTCAACCGAAGATGATTCATGCAAAAAGTGCGAGAGACGAAAGCAGAATAAAAAATAAAAACAAAATATTTAAAAAAAAATTGGAAAAATAAAAAAGTAAGTTAAAAATTAATAAAAAAACATGTTCTCTTCTAAACTTTCATTTGTATTGCATGGATTACTCTTATACATTGTTTGAAATTTTGAAGAAAATTAATTTATTATTTTTTGAAGAAAGTGAAAAATTATATGAAAAAGTGTGCAATAGTTTATCAATTTATCCCTTTTAGAATGAAACTATTTCCTTTTAAAATTTTATGCCCTTTTTTTCCTTTATAATTTTAATACCCAGAAGATTCAATTTAAATCCCTATCTATAATACCCATAAGAAATTTATTTTGTCAAAAGACTTTAAGATTGGTAATACAAATTTCGATAAAATAAGAAAATAAATAGTTATTAGAAATATTTTACTAATTTATATCAAATTAATTCTACATTTAACTAATTTCATAACGTGTAATTACTCATTTATGTAATTCGAATTTGAAATGCGATATTTACAGTATTTATTATGCACTTTGCCTAAATCGATGTAAATAAATTAAAATAAATGTATTTATCAAAAAATGAAACAAGTTACATAATTTTCACATTCACAACTACATTTAAATATTTGAAATAGAAATTAAAATAAAGTAAAATTATTTCAGGAACATAGAACATTCCTTTTATGTGATTTTATTTCACCTTCTCCTTCATGCATGGTATGCATACATTTGGGCCAAAGATCAAAGAAACAAAAATGCATTAATTTTTCTTTTTTCATCTTGGTGCACCTTTTTACTGGCACCATTCCAGAGGACTTCCCAGAACTGCATTATATAGAACGTTATTTATACGAAGATAAGACAAGTGGCAGAAATATAGTGATATAAATCTTCATGAATATATTTCTACGTCTCATAAAATGAATTGTAATGTCTGGGCTTAGACTGCTCCAAAGTAGCTCTCTATAGAGATATTATTTAATATATAGTCCATATAAAATTCAATGTTTTATTTCAGATCTGATAATACAGATTAATTAGAGAAGAAACTAGTACTATATTTGTAGAATTTGTAACGATGGAAAATTTGTAAAACTACAATAAAATGTGAAAAACTATCAGCCATGCTTAGATAAAATGTAAAAGAATTGGTCAATTTATTAACTTATTATTATTAATTTATTTTATTAAATTATTTATAATTACAGGTATGGCAATCATTCACAAATTAGACCAAATTTATTAATTCATAAAAATCAATTAATTATGAAAAAAGAAAAAAACTAAATGCAAGAAAAGTATGCATTAAATGTATGAAAAATAATATCATTCAGACTTTAATTGCTCATTAAATTCATACTAGAAATCCATATTCCATTTTTGGTACATTGGCGCATAAACAGTTCCAAAACTTTTTAAAATTAAAATCGAATTTATTAGTTCAATAGATATGGTTAAATAAATTCTAAAATAATAAAAAATAAGGGGTCTAGACTTAAAACTGTTCTCAGAACAAAATGCCCGGTGCCCTATTTTTCAGTTTGCGCCTTACCCTCATGTTTCGTGTATCGAAGTTCATCAAAAAAAAAAATTGTGTTTTCACCAGAAGTACATTTATATGACCGATTTCTTACCTTAAAATATCGTCCTTACTAATTTCTCAGTATATTAATATTTAACTTATTTGAACCATCAGGATATAATATTTTATGTGAAATCCGATCTCTGTATCAAAAGTAATTCAGGTATTAGATTTTTTTATTTGCAAGCTTTATTCCCTAAGTTAAGAAATTTATCTGCATAAATGAGAAAACTTGTGTCTAGTGCAGAGATAAACATAGTAACATTAGGTTGGAGTTAAGATATGCTTGATGTCTTAATATTTATGTTTAGGCATTCGAACCATTAAGATAAAATCATTTTACGTGAAATCCGATCGCTAGATCAAAAGTTATTCATGGATCAGCTTTTTTAATTTGTCCACTTTATCTTACTTCAGCCATACTTATTATTTTATCACCATATCAAAAGTTTTATTCCCTAAGTTAAAAAAATTTCCTTTTTCATAAATGAGAAAACTTATCATGTGTTTACTGCCGAGATAAATATAGCAACATTAGGCAGGAGTTAAAATATTCTTGATGCCTTAATATTTATGTTTAGGCATTCGAACCATTAAGATATAATAATTTTACTTGAAATCCGATCACTAGATCAAAAGTCATTCAGTGATCAGCTTTTTTTATTTGTCCACTTTATCTTACTTCAGCCATACTCATTATTATATCATCACATCAACTGTTTTATTCCCTAAGTTAAAAAAATTTATTTTTCATAAATGAGAAAACTTATCTTGTGCTTAGTGCTGCGATAAATATAGCAACATTAGCCTGGGGTTAAAATATTCTCGATGTCTTAAGTTGTCAGAGATATGATATTTAATTCTACGTTACATGTAATGCCTTTTGTTTTCACCACCAGTTAGCAAGAATTCACCGAATTCATCTACTCCACCTCTTTATATGTCAAACAACAAAAGATCTATCGGTGATTTTCTCAACGCCCTCATAAATATTCTCCCTCTCTGAAAACTCATTAAAATCTTGTTAGATGAAGCAGTTTAGTTTACTTCTCTGTCAGGTTTTCTTGAAGTGCTTTAATCAATCGCTTTTGTTAAAGTCTTGTAAGTGGCATGTCTTATTTGCCTGTTAAACATGAGAATTTGCTTAGTGTGTTCTCGATTGTTGTCTGCGCTTTGTTTCTTGATGGATTTAACTCTTAACATGGATATCAAGGCTCTCTTAAAGAAATAAATGTTTGCCACCGCAAATGTAAGAGAAGAAATTTCAAGTTATAGGAAAGAAAGACTATTAGAAGTGAATACTTTTAGAAAGAGCAAACAAAGCAAGAAAAGCTTTTCAAACTGTCTGAATTAATTATTTTTATGCTCTTTAATATATAGTAATATAATTAATATTTTTACATATTTTTTTCTCTCTGGGTTTGAAACTTATTGTTTACTGATACAGAATGTATTGCGGTTTGATGCAGGTCTTGCAATAATTGGTTTCATTTATCTCCGCTGAGCTCAGTTAGAGAGCCAAAGCTGGAAAAACAGTTTAGATCAAAATTCCCATTCTTTAACTTGATCAATCACGAGCGATACTTTCCGCTGTGATAATATCTCGGTTCACAGCATAAGTGCAATGAGTAGATTTTTTGTCATTAGAAACGTGATTGAAAGAAAGTAAAGAATTACAATTTCTCCTTCTTCTCAATTTAGCATTCCATTTAATTGATTTGAAAAGTATACTTTTAGGTTTCTACTTTTAGTCGTTCAGGCCAAATATTCAATTTTTAAACTTGGCGTATAAATCACGAACGATACTTTCAGATATGATAATCTCTCGGTACATATCATAAATGAAACGAGGGGATTTTGCTCCATTAGAAACGTGATTAAAGTAAAACAAAGAGTCTA
Source organism: Parasteatoda tepidariorum (assembly GCF_043381705.1). NCBI lineage: Eukaryota > Metazoa > Arthropoda > Arachnida > Araneae > Theridiidae > Parasteatoda > Parasteatoda tepidariorum. Next base: position 23,766,012 of record NC_092204.1, read on the forward strand.
AATTTCACCTTTTTCTCCTCTATATAGTATTCCATTTAATTGATTTGAAAAGCATACTTTTTGTTTTTTACTTTTAGTCGTTCAGGTCAAAAATTCAATTTTTAAACTTGGCGCACGAGTCACGAACGATACTTTCTGCTATGATAACCTCTCGGTACACAGCATAAATGTTACGAGGAGATTTTGCTCCTTTAGAAACGTGATTAAAGTAAAACCAGGAGTCTAAATTTCTCCTTTTTCTACGTTTAGCATTCCATTTAATTGATTTCAAAATTAATATAAATTAAATCGAGCAAAAAGGAAGAGATGAGACCTTGATACCGATAAAACAAAACATCCTCTTTTGAATGATCAGAAACATTAAGCCAAAAACATTTAATTGCATGTGGAATATTAATAATCAGAAAATCAACAAAAACTTCTTTACTAACACAACAGGATGAAAAACATCTTCATATATATCTTAAAATAGAATTGTCTTTTTTTTCTATTTATGCGCTTTTATAGGAAAGAAAAATAACATGATATGATCATCTATGATGAAAGATACAAATATAATTTGCTATTTTCAACACAAATGTATTCGAAATTGCATTAGTATTTACCTCTAAGTTATAGATTTATATTTTCTCCTGATTTAAAACAACTTGCCAGCAATCTTCCTTTTCGCAATATATGGAATGATAAATTTTTAAAATTTGATATATCTTATATCTTAGGACGTAAATATTGCATGATAGTATCTGGATAGTTTTATGATAAAGATGTTTAGTCATGAATTTAAATTTATTATATATTAAACTGGTTATTTTTATTATTCAATAAATTATAGTTATTTCTTAGAATAATTTATGTAAAACAGCATTCAGATAAGACATGCAATATAAATATTATATTTAAATTAAATATTTAAAACTCCATCGCAATATTAAACATCGATTTTTCGCACTATGTATAAATAATTTCTTCTCCAAAATGATTTAACGAGTTCTTACCATAGTTAGCAACAATAAAATAAATAAGAAATTTAAAACAAAATAAGATTGTGGATGGAATTGCAATGGTAAGAGATGAAAATTATTTTATACCAGTAAAATCAGTTTTAAATAAAAATACTAAATTTGTAGAGCGAAATATCTTTTAGTATGAAGAAATATTTTAAGATCTTTTTTACTCAATAATTTATAATTTTGATATAAAAATTTTTTTAGCGCTACGAAACAAAAGTAATTGGAAGACAGTCTTGGATGGTTGCGAGAGAAGCGATTTGGAATCAGAGCGTTCTAGTTTATAATAATTTTATCGATATTTATAACGTTTTGAATCAAGATTTAAAACAAGATTCGTAAATTTGATAAGTAATATATGTATATATACATATATACTTATATTGCTGGAATAATTACTATATATATAATTTATCGCTAAGAATAATTACAAGAAAAACTCAATCATTAACCTTCCAACTCAATTATTAATCATACATTGAACATTACAAGTGCCAAAAATAATAAAATCAATATCAGAGTTTTACCAATTATTATTAACAGAAGATTTTAATGAAATTACTAATTAAAAATTAGATTTCATTTGAAAAGTTAAGTTTAAATTATTCATTGCATATAATTATTATAACTTATTTAATCATCCTAATTCTCATCAAATTTCATTCGAAATTGTAACATTTCAACTGCAACATACTACTGCATTCGAATTTAAAGGTCAAGCCTAATTAGATCAAAGGTCAGTCATCGTAATTCATATCTGGCTTATGAACTACTACACATTTTCATGTTTCTTTCGTTATAGAGATCCAAATTTTAATTAAGTTGAGCATTATTTCTTAAGAAAAGAGAAATCGTAATTTCAGATCTTGCTCGATATATGAATATATTTAAGTCATAAAAGATAAGTAATACCATGAATGTACAAAATTAAACGTTTCGTTAAATGTACGTTTCATGCCATTTATCCATAGCCCTGTAATTTTACAATCTTATATGCGGGATAACAAACATTAAGTTTTTTTTAAACACAGATTATTAAATATGTTTGAAATGAACAAACATGTGACACTTAAGAATATTTTTAATTTTATAAAGGAAGTACTAAACTTAATACAAAGTTCACAGCTTATTTTTTTTTTAAATGTATGCTATATATGGTTAATTTTCAAGGAACATATATTGTAATTGAAACACAGCATTGAAGTGTATGATATGGCAGACAGTTTTTGTATTTGATAGCAAACATGTCTTTCTTTTACATATTAACCAGTAGGTGTCAGTAAATATGCGTTTTATAGCATTTCAGTCGATTAGAAACATAAAATGTGCTATATATNATAATATATACAAAGATAGAAATATGTTATTTTCTTTTGGCTATTTTTAAACTAAATTAAAAGTAAAACCTAAAAAAGTTTCGAACAAGTGTTTGGATGTAGCATAATTAAGCGTTTTGAAAATATTTTAAATTCAATCAATAATTCAGTTTATGAATTATCAGTTCGAAATTGCAATTTGCTGAAATATGATGCAACAATTCATTTAATTTAAACGTAACCACTATTTTTGAGATAAAAAATATTCATTCTAGTCAATAATATTATAATTTTTGAAACACTTATATTATTATTAAGTAGAAAATAAAGAACAAAATAGGATTTCGTGAAGATTGTCAATAACAATTCCGAAACATTTTTTTTTAATAAAAAAAATTACAATTTTAAATCAACCATTTTAGAAATCACCTTTTTAACAAAATATATAACCATCCAAATAAACATTTATAATAAAAATAAAATTGAACTTAAAGACAAACTTTATCCTAAGCATTTTATCAAAGGTAAAACATTTTCCTTTGATGAGGGATGAAACGGGTGATAAAAGAAAATTTTACTTACGTGATGTTGGTATTAAATTGTAACTGTAGTCATTTTTGGAATTCTGCGTTATAGTAGATTGAGTCTAAGAGGGTTGCGAAGCGGGAATCATTGAAATTGTTTAAAATAATCAAGATATAGTGTCCGAAATCCTCATGGCTTATCAGGCCTCAAACTATTTCAATAATATTATACAATATTTCCAGTATGGGAACGCCATCTTACTGATAGAAATATTTTTTTTCGAACATAGTTTAAAAATCCAGCTAAAAAGCTTTTTCAAAAATCTCCTTTAAATAGACTTTATCATAAATAGTAACTTTCTTATCTTGAGGTAAAGAGTAAGGCCGAACCAGTGATGGCTCGATTATGCGGAAACAGAATTCAGAAAGAACTGGCAGAAAATCGTCTGTAAAAAATTCCTGAAAAATTATGTTTAAGGTTTCGATGTTCAATGTTGTCAGTACTTTTTACTGTAACGTCTATTTTTCCCTAAAACATTTTATAACGTTACATTTACAGTAATATTTACTAAATTATAGAGTGATTCTTTAAATATTACTTTAAAAATTATGATTTATCATATTTTTTTGTTCTATAATATCTTATAAGAAAATTGCATTTTGTGGAAATAGGTATTGCCACCCTTGGTGTTATTACTGTATTTTCTTTTTCTTTTATACGGGAGGGAAGAGTCCATCAACATAATGCCTTTTTTCCAACATGAACTATTTTGCGAACGCAATAATGATCAGTATTAAGCAAACTGATTTTTATCTTTGAAAAAGCTTCTCTAACATCTATTGAAAATACGTTTTAAAATCTGGGCATCGATTTTTTTTTTAAATTTCGTTTTATGCTTTCAATTGATATTGAACACATTAGATAATTTTAATGGCATTGAGTTGTCAAAGTACAAAAACAAATTCAAATAGAAAAAGGTAAACTAATACCCAACATGTTTTTAGAGAATGATGTAACTTCTTCTCATTCTGTTATTTTTGTGGCAAGTGATACTCTAACCGTTTTTAAATGTAGTCTGCAAAAAAGTTAAAATATTCCTGATATGGCCTGTTGTTGGTCAGGAAATCATGGAAATTAAAGTTTCTTATTTTTATGAACAACGCCATTCTTTTTACAATGTAGTTAGAATTACGCGCAAACCGCCTTTACTTCCCAGAGAAGATGGTATCAGTACAGCAAAAGATTGGTGAACAAAATAGTTACTCAATATCATTACTACATTATCAAATTGATCTAATAGCTCCCTAAAATCTTAAGTTACTTTATCTGAAATTAATTCTCTTGCGTATGTTTATGTTATGATAGGAAATAACGTATGAGAATTCATTTCGCACACCGTAATATGAATAAAATTTAGACTTTACCATAAATAAAACTTTCTTACAAACTACGATATCTTTTGTATTATAAAATAGTTTCTTTTTATCCTTTTCGATGCAAGTTACTGTGATAATGCAACTTAAAAAAAATCCCAAATGTTAGCTAAGCGTAAAATCTCTAAAACTTAATACTCAAGTTACTTACATTACTTAAAAGGATATTTCCTACGAAACATTTAACTCTAAACATAAGTTTTCCATTAGAGTCGTTAGTAAAAAGAATCTAATCTCTGTTTATGTTTAAAGGATTAACTAAAAACATGATGGTACTTTGCCAAGTGATTTTATTTCATTTCATCAAATATTGCAGGAAATATTAATATTTCTTTAATGCCGCATTTAATACTAATAGTTACGTTTACTACTCAATCAATAAATACACTCACACAGAGGTATATATATATATATATATATATATATATATCCGAAATATCCGATTTGATATTAATATATTATCACATTTTTTCGGTATTTTAATATCTGCTGAGGATAGACTAGGAGAAACATCAGTATTCGGAGTACCGGTTAAATACATACTCGGCTGTGGCACTTAACTCTAAAAAATATTGATGTAGGGCATACCGGGCAAATGTATACCGAGCAGTGGCACTGAACCATAAAAAACATTGATGTAGGGCATACCGGGCAAATGTATACCAGTCAGTTGCAGTTAACTAGACTTTGTATATATTTTAGACATTTACCAAAGCGATATGTGGTTTTCGATATTCACCGGTAGAAGTCAACAACCAGCAATTTCGGTCATTCTCAGTAACATATACACATAATAACAATAATAATAATAGTAAAATCAATAAATCCAAATCAAACAGATATGGACGATGGTTTCTTCTTATTCTTAAACTCATACATACTAGTTAGAAACGATGGGTTGGCTCACTGTCATTATTAGGAATGGAGGGTCGATTCCGAACGGTGGCCCTGAACGCACCCAACTTTTGAGAGATGGGTGCCAGCTTGTTTAGGATATAAAATTTGTAGTAGGTCAATACTTACCACATTGCTACTATCATTTTGTTGGTAGTGAAATTTAGGAGCCTGAACAGTTATGCCTCCCTGATTCAAAATGGACTGTTGTGGAATTACTTTAATACTTGATTTTATTTTTTAATACTTGATAAAACCACTAAATTAAAGCTGTAAGTTGTGTAATGCTGTGTTTTTATAAAAATCTTTACCATTGTAATGAAATTGAAATAATAGCCCTGAATTTTGCAACTAGAGGACTTGTAAGGAATAATTATGTAGGAGCAACTAGATATTTTTCTTACATAAAAAATGTCATGTTTGTTTTATGTAAGGAATACACTTTGTTTCATTACTCTAGCTTTATTTGATTGGTTTTTATTTGAGTTATTTCTTGACTTTACTTTGTGTACCTATAATCGAACATATTTTTATCAAATAAATATTATGTTTCTTCTATGCTATCGAAAACCGAAGAAATTGAATGAAAAGGTACCATATCGAAATACAGAACAGCAAAACTGTATAATATATGATTTACTTTGACTTCAAGTTTGATGCTGATAACGATACTAAAAATGAAACTAAATAAATAAAATTTATTCAGTTTATTGAAAACCCGTTCCGTTTTGTTTAGCTTAGAGCTATAATAAGTAGCGAGTGACATTTTCTGCGATAGTATTGAATCCTTTTGGAAGGAAATGGAAAGATAAAGTATGTAAACAATGCTTTCGTGAAGAAATAAATAAGATTGAATTGTGGTTTTAATTAGAAATTTTAATTCAAAAACACGTTTTTAAAAAAAAGTTATTTTGCATACTTCTACTTTATAAAACTTGTTAATTATTCATAACATTATGCATGCATAAAATGGATAAATTTTCAATTATAATACAGTACTAAACCCGTATTTGCAGTCATCGCTGAATATTTTTATTTTATTTCAATATTATTAAAATATCTTCCAAAATTAGCGTAAAATTTCAAATATAGTAAGACGGTTGATGATTTTATGGTTGTAAAAGTAACATAAAATTAGAAAATGTTAATATCCTATATGTAAGTTAAAAAATAAACAGTTTTTACACTTAAAAAACTACAATAATTGGTTTTCATTTTTTGTTTGTGAATTTTAAATTGTTACGCTATAACCTCTTCACTTTAAAAAAATATGCATATTTAATCATTTGTGGTACCCTCCTTCCGAGAATCTTCCAGTGTTTGAAAACAGAGTATCTGAAGGAGGGGGACAAACCAACACAGGGACTCAGAAACTGCCCAATTACCTGTCTGAAATCACGGTGAGCGGTCTCCATTTCTGTACAAGGGGCCATGCCTCTATCAAATTTCTTTTTTTAATTCAATTTTGTAACTACTCTTTGATATAATCTAACTCTCATAATTGTTGCGTTACGCACGATCATACGCGGTTGTTATAACTGTTGAATGATTATTATTTTTGTATAATATCATTCTAAGTTCAAACCAAATTTTTTTATAATCTGTTCAGTAGTAGGTTAAATTCAAAAATTCTCTTAATTTTAAAAAATATCGTGTAATATTCATTGATAAAAAATATGCTACACCTGTTACTACAATTATATTGATACACCTGCTGTTTTTTATCATGAACTATTGGTTTGAGACTATTTGACAGGTAGATTTTTTCCAGATTTTTTGGCTCAATTTTTGGCCAGACGGCCATCAGGAAATAGACGATACAGCAACATATTACGATATTGAAATGGATTGATATTCGTTTTTTTAGAAAAGAATTAAATCTTACTATTTAATAACTCCTATAAGACTTCGAATTTTGATAAAGCAAATAGTACTGTACATCATCAGTCGTTATAGCTATAGGGAAAGAAATCTCACATATTATTGCCAACAGTTTTCTCTAAGCTAAATTAAATCGACATAAAATAACGTGAAATTTTTTTATTATCTTGATTAAATTATATTAAGGGCTATTATCACGCTAGGCAACTACTTGTCAAACTTTGAAATTGCCTTCAAAATTCTTTTCAAAGCGCTGCGATTACTCATACATACTAAATTGAAATAAGTACACTAATTCACCATAACATTATAATCGCTGTTTAGATACCAGAAATGGGAAATCTATACAAAAATATTTATTTCTATTCATTTATTTATTTACCACTTTAATTTTTTACTAGTGTTAAATAAAACTAAATAAATACAAACTACTTGAAATAAAATTAAAATCTAGTCTAGATCAGAAAAAAAACAAAAAATTCAAATCGAAAAGCATTCTTAGGTCACTTAGGTCACATCGGTCACTTTGTTTCATTTAAAATTTTTTTTCCCTAAAATGAACAAAAAATTGCCAAAACAGTTCCAAAATAGAATCTAATGTGAAAACCCCAATAATTCACAATTCACAAGTAAATCACCCCAATAATTCACAATTCACAAGTAAATCACCCCAATAATTCACAAGTAAAGAGGAAGAAGAAATGCATAAAAGATGTTCGATGGATGCCGGCAGAATTTAAACCTATGATCTTCGGGCTCACCCTAAAAGACTCAGAACATTCTAGTTTTACACTCCAGATCAAGCAGAGTTAGGAAGCTTTATAAAGTGGCGGCAATGGCGCATCATGACATACATGTTCAGAAAATATTTTTTTTTTTTTGGAAATAGCAAAACAACCAATGAAAAAATACAGATAATAAAATTATCGATCTCTTGACTAACCTATTGGAAGCATATTTTCCAAATTGCATCCTTTTGAACCTTTTAAATGTAAGTTTTTTTTATTCCATGATGTACCATTGCGACTACAAAATAAAGCTTTTTTACTCCCTTAGACAGGGTAAATCATTATGGTGGTTAACGTCGGTGTCATTGGATCGAATCCTGCCGGCAAGTAACGAATACGCCCTTCTGCCTCGCCCAAATGTCACAACTCATTCATAGGACGAACCCACTCCGACATACGTTCATTCATCCATTTATTATAATTTTGACCTGAACAAGAGGAGTATCAATCTCAAATTTAGTACCCCCAGAGGTTCAATTTGTTATGAGAACATGGAGGACTTTGTGACCTAACAGATTGAGTCTTCGGCCGGTCTCACGAACTTAAATTCAACACCCTGCCATCAGGCTATCCCGGAACAAGTCCAATGTATTTAATATCATGATTTCATTTATGCAACGTTATTTCCTAAAGTGCTACTAAATTCCTGTTTGTCTTTAGTAAAAAATCTGAAACATATGTATAGTAAATGAACGGTAAATTTAATTTTTAAATTAAGAGCAAATTAATATTTATTTTTTCTCTTTGATTGTAAAATTTCGGGACACGTTTTATTGATTTGGCATTTTTTGATGGTTCGTATAAATTTGCATGCTTTAAAATATACTAAAGATCCTTACGATCGTTAAAACTTATTTCCATAACAATTTTTCTTAAATTTAAAATTAAAGAAAATAATATGCAACCTACATGTAAATACTACTTTTAATTTCTTTTCTTTCGAAAATAGTTGTCAAAATCAGCGCATGAATTATTCTATTGTTTTTTTGAAATAATTTACGAATAGAAAGATTTATCAACAGCAAATTAGAGGTCTTGAATAAAATATTTGTTTCTTCTGTCTCCATTAAAATGTTTTAAAACAAAGTTCAAAAAAGTTATGAAATGAGGAACAGAAAATTGTACACTTTGAAAAAAATGGATTAATGATTGTTTTGAGACTAAGAACGTATTTATCATTTCATTTCTAATGCGTTTTTCAAGATCCATTAGTAGTTTTTAAAGAAAAAAAGTATAGAATTTTTGCATTTCTTTGAAGTTTTCTCTGTTTTTTCTTCTTTAAATGTGAGACAAAATTAACATTTAATGACGAAGTTTCAAAGTTAAGTGCAATACAAAACAAATTAGTCACAAACTGTCAAATATATTTAAAAATTAATCAATACATATCATTAATTTATTTAAAATTGATTAAAATGAAGATGAGCAACAACCTAAAGGAAACAATAACCTAAATGAAAAAATAATAAAGCAACAACTTAAATTAAAACAGCCTTAAATAATTTTTCGTACATCATATTCAATTACCGGCATTGAACTTCTGATCCAATTTTGGGTTTCGTTCAACTTCGTATTCTTGCACTTTTGAACTCATCCCAAGAGACAATGAAACTCCTGAAAAAATCAAAATGAAAAAAACTAGCCCCGTTTCGATAAAACTAGCTCGCATTTGCAACAAATGGAGAGGAAAACCAAAATGAAACCTATCAGCAGTCAGTTCGATGGCAAGTGGAATCTAATTCATGATCTGTCAATCACTGACGAAAATTTACAGCAGCACAGAGTGCAAGTAAGAATTATTCAGTTCTGGGGAGCATCAGTGGGACAAGAGCACTCTATCACCTGAGACAAAGCAGGTTGATCCTAAATACACAACTTAAAACATATTTTTTACATGTCTAGCAAAATATTTCATTATTTTAGTCATTTTTTTTACAAATCACAAGAGATCAACGTTACCCTTTTTCGGTAATTTAAATTCTATAAAATTATTAATCAGATCCTGAATGGTAGTAAGTTTTCACTATGAAAACTCTCGTCAAAGTACATATTTTATTGAAAAATATCCAATATAGTAAGAGAAAGTTTATAAATATGAGGTAAAAATGAGGTAATAGTTTATTTGATTTCCCAGATGTGTATTTGTTATATATAAATTATTTTATTTTAAATAAATTGTTGAAGCCTTTTAAAAGCAATATTTATGAATTTCCATTAATTAGCGTTATTCGTTTTTAAAAAAAATTCATGATCTTATACCAATAAATCTTATATGTAAAATGTAATGTAAAAGGGATCATTCAAAGCAATATTGTGTATCACGTATATTTTATTTGTGATACTTTCATTATTCTCATAATACAAGAATCTTGAGTCTTTCCTTATAAATTAAATTTTCCGTTCTGTATTTATCTTTATTTCCTTTATATTTATATAAAATATTAGAGAATAATAATTTATTTCAAACAAAAAATTCAATAACGGAAATATAAATGGAATACAGGTCGTCATCAGGTGGCACTTCGCTTGTATTTCGGTGGGAGTTTTACATTATGTAACTCTTTAAAAAAAAGTGTTATCCATAAAAGGTCAACTTGACCTCAGGTGGACACTCTATAATTTTTTTGAAAAACTCAAAAATTTTAGGCGATATTTATAAAGCATCCAAGTTAACTCAAATCAATAGTATAGAACACATAAATACACAAGTTCAATATATCACCCCCTCACCAGAGTCAAAATTACTCAATATATATATTCGTGTGTGTGACTAGAGTCTAAATTGTTTATTATATTTTTATTATGTATGCTGGGTGAATTTTGTTTTCTTTTTTAACTTTAGAAAACAATTTTTTCCTTTAGAAATAAAGCATTAAAAGACATTAATCGCGAGTAAGATAAAGATTGCTGGATCTCACTTAAGCTTTGAACTATTTACAGGATAAACAACGTGTCACATTATTGTTTACCGATAATTAATGACCAGCGGGGGTGGCGCAGATGGTCAATCGTTTGATGTCCAAAGTCCATTGATTTAATCGTAACTTGTCACTCTATAAAGCTTAGAAGTAGGATTAGCAATGGTTTAGTTACTGAAATGGAATAATCCACAAATAGATTTCGTAAGATTCCTTGATTTAAGAATAGATTAATCTTTAAGCCAGGTAAGGCTCTTACGTAATTTATTAATTATGCAATTTAAATGTGTGCGAGATTAGGTAAATACCTCAGAATCACTTTGGGAGAAATTAAGTTAGATTTCTGGAATTTCAATTCAATAAGGGGCACACAACTATGACGACGCTGTGTGATTATAAAGATTAAATTCCTTCGATATTTCGTAACTTTCTTTGGAAGTTCGCAGACAGAAAATTCATGAAAGTGTTATCGCTTGATTAAATGTTTTAAATAAGTCTTTCTAGTGTTTTTTTTAAAATTGTTATTATTTTTCTTTCATCAGAGTTCCAAGAAGACTTGGATTTTTCCAACTCAGTTTTTTAATATGGCAAAAATGTTGAGTGTTCTCTTCTTTCGCAATTATGTTTTTTTTTTTTTTTTAATGTTATGTCTCAAAAACTAGAAACTGTAAATCTATAGAATATAAACTGTCTCTAATTTATGATAATACATTTGGTAAAGTGTATCAACATAATTTATTTTGATGCAGAAACTTTTAAATTTAATTTTTAAAACACAAAATATTTAATTTCAAAGGTAGAATTTTTTTTATTGTAGCTATTTGACATATTTCGATATTATTTTTTAAATGTGGATAAAAGAAAAACTGAATGAAAAAGAGGAAAATATTAATACTTCATTCAAAATATGTGGTTTTTTTTAGGGCATACAAATTTCTGTCCAATTACACAATGGTAAAAAATTACTCATTTGATTGTTTCGAATATCATTTTAGCATGCCTATTGAATAATATTGAAAATTAAAAATAATGCTTGTTTTAGACCTGCGAAGATTTACCAATTGGGTTTCAAAAAATTAAAAAAAGTAAAAAGAAAACGGAGGAAAGTATCTTCGGTGTCTTAATATTCCATAATTCTGTTCCGTTGTTTAAGACTATTGATTAGAAAAAAAATTTACATAACAGATAGTTCTCGGTCTTATTATGTTCATTTTTGAAAGGAAGGAAATACCTGAAGCAAGCTACTGTTCATAAATTAATGATTTCCAATATTTTGCACTTTCAAAATGTAACGAAATCATTAAAAAAAAAAAAAAAAACNCTGTTTATGGAATTGACAAGAAGATGGGAAAAGAGTAATGTGTTATTCAATAGATTTAATAATACCAGAAAATACTTTTGAATAAATTTATCTGTTTAAATGAGTTTAAATTAAGAAAACAAACTAAGTGTAAAGTATTGTTTTGTTAAATCGTATAAAGTATAGGTGCTGAACTTATACTGAAAATGCGAGTTGCAAATAAAAGAAAGATTAACTTTTAATTTCTGATCATGATTTACGGGTTTACATGGAAATTAAAGTATTAAAAATATTTTTTACCTTATTTAGTGTAGAACAAAAGAAAGAGAAGCCATGTGTTACAGTAGATTATGTAAAAAGTAGATTTGCAATCATTATAGTAAATTTGAATATGATATATAAAAAATTTATTTTTTAAATTTTAAAGCAAATGCGATAAGGCGTATAAAGAATAGTTCTTAAAACTTAAAATGCGTGAAGAACATAGTTCCAATGTTATAAGTGTGTCGAATTAAAACTGTAGGACAGAGTACAATTTAAAATTTCTCATTAATGTTATTCACTGGCTTTTTGCCCAAGAAGAACAATTTAGTTTTTTCATGATCGATAAATACTATTTCTCTAACATTAATGCACCGATTTCATTGGAATAGTGTACTAGCGATTGACTAGTTAAGACAATCGATATATCAACGAGTATATCTGTAGTACAAAAGCACACGCAGTATAAATATATCTCTCATAAATTTTTATCAATGTTTAAATTATGTCATATTACGTCATATGCCGAAATTTCACTTAAGTGTAATTTATTATTACAAGTTAATAATCTTTCATCAATTAAGAATGGTTTAAAACATCAGTTATTAGAAGGGTATCAGGGCAACATAAATTTATTTATAAACTTGTTTTTTTTAATTTATTATAGGAAAAATTAATTATTTCAAGAAACTTGTCTATATTAATGGTCGGCTATATTAATGGTAGGCTATATTAATTCTCAAAACAAGAGCTCTAAGGAGTTTTACATGTTTACTTTATAAAGTTAAGTGTTCAAAATAAACTTTTTTCACTGTTTCTTACTTACACCAATTATTAATCAAATCATCATAAACAAATCAAAAACATATTCGGTATTCTTCTCTATATTTATAAAATATATTTCAATAAGCACAGTTCCTTAGATAAGCAAAGTTTTTTTTTATTTGTCGGTAATCAATACGCATAGTAGCTTTGATTTATTTTACCTTCTTTTATAATACGAAATAAAAACAAAATTTAAAAAAAAATTCAAATCCTTTTCATGGATGATTCTATTTAAGATGTGTGAAATACCTAGATTTTCAACCAATTTAATATGAACAATTTTCTAAGTAATTAGCGTACTTCCTAAGTAATTACAATATAATTGACATAATACACATAAATGACAGAATAGACATATTTCAATAAAAGCAATAAAAAATTAATGGTTCAATGTTATGAAAGATTTGGATGCAAATTTGAAATAATTTTTTCTCAATTCAATAACGTATCTTAACTTAATACTGAATGCACCCTAACTCAATTAGACATAAACTAAAAACATAAGAAAGAAAATTCAATTAAATTAAACATTTTGAGCTTTTTCATACATTTATGACACAAACGCATTATTTCCGTGAAACCATATCAAAATTATTAACCTTTTTTTAACCGAACATCATAGTTAATTTAATATAGAGACTCTTAATTTTATAATCATATTGAGTCAACTTAATTTAATTTAATGAATTTTTAATACCAAACTATGTTTCAAACACTCGTAAGCCTCCAGTTGAATAATTATTATTTTTTCTCATTTTGTTTCTGAAATGTTTAAATAAAGCATTCATGTAACGTCATGGAAAGAATTTTTCACCTGATTAAATTGGATTTCATTTATTATGTGTCTGAATTCTTTGGATTTTTCTTCAATATGTTATCGATTAATGTATGAATGGGTTTTTAATTTTTCTCAGAATAAAGTTGAAAATAAATGTATTTAGAGGTAGATAACTGCAGTTGATTTAGAATTTCCTTCCGAAGATTCAACTTGATGTCTGACATTAAGCTGACTAAAGACATCCGGAAATGATGATGAGTTTAAGATAATTCTCGTAAGTTACTTGATGAAGAGTCATCATCATGCGTCTCTTTTTTTCTCATANTATATATATATATATAAAACGAAATAAAGACAACAAGGAAAAAAGAAAATAGAGATATTAAAGAAGAAAATTATGAAAAATAATAATACGTTTCATTTACTACGCATAAACTGCAAGTACATGGAACTCATGAAATAACATAAAAATATTAAGAGAACGTTTAAAAGATATACACTGCTTAATAATTGCTAAGGAACAGTTAAATTTTTTGGAATAATTAATAATAGACATTCATGGAAGAAATAAAACTAAGTACATATTTAATGGCAACAATGGGCATTTATTATAATGCAAAATGGTTCAAATATAGTCACACAGAAATATAAGAAAACTAAAGATAAAAAAAATCTAATTCGATGATTTTAACAAAGAGAAATGGATCTTCTTACCAGAATGAAACAGTTAGGGATATCTCAGTAAGATGTATGATTACCTTGGACACTAATGCATGCTTAACAAATGTTCCTTTTGTTGTCCACTGAATTATCGCAATGCCTTTGGGAGATATTGTGACACATCTCTCTCAAGGCTGTTATCAGCTCTTACACAGTTCAGGGAGGGTGTGTTACTTGTGTAACACGACTGCCAAAGGCATTCCAGACAGGGTCTATAGGATTCAGGTTAGAAGAGTATGCGTGCCATTGCATTCGGATAATTCCTTCACTTTCTAGTGTGTCCGATACCTCAGTGCTCTTGTGTGGCAGCTCAGTTTTGTTTACGAACAGAAATTCTACATTTACAAAAGCCTTAAAAATATTTTTAAAAAAATGATGTAAAAAGACAAGCATTGTCAAGAATAATACCTCTACAATACCGCTGAGATGCAGTGCTACCTCGATTAAAGATGTGAAGCAGTATTCTACCGTTGTGCATTATGTCTGCCCACACCAGCAAGCCTGGGCCGCATCGATCACGTTCAGGAATATACTGTTGTACATAACGTGTTTCCTTCTCTCTCCACTCTAACTTTGCAGTTAGAACAACTTGTCATTGTGTAACGGGATTTGTCCTGGAACACCCCCCTCAGAAACTGTTAGTTACCCCAACCAATGCATTGCTTTCACCAGCGCAATCTCTCTCGACTATAGCGTGTTTGCAGCGAGCTGCATCGAACAGGAATCCGTGCATACAAACCAACTTAATTTAAACGCCATGTGTTTGCTCTGGCAAAAACCTGTCTACCAGAAGCTGTTGCAAGGTCTGCAGCCATCGTACTAGGAATGACATTTCTGTTACTTTTTGCCACTAGGGATGCATATCGATCTTTTTGAGGTGTGGAGCTCTTACCATGATCACTGGCATGCTTTCTTACAGGATTTTCAGCTTCGCGGGTCTTTTTTATTTACGACATCACGAAACTTTTTGACACTTCCATCACAATGGCTACAGTGGAGTCATTTTAACCTGCTTCCATTTGTCCAACTGTTAGTTCACGATCGTAAGTACTCAAATGATGTCAGTCTGAAAAATTTTGCGCTTAATTATAGCAAGACCATCTTGAATTTCGCAGAAGTAAGTTCAGCAATATAGGGGACTTTATTAGTTAAACATTTAGCAGCATTGGTTTACGAATGGATGTAGATGGTCATGGTCATTTATTTATATCTGGGCATCTCAGGCCAAGAATGACGATTTTCTCATTCATCATGAGTTACGGATCATCTATAAAAACTGGTTAGAAATACTGTAATGCAAAGGACACAATAGTGTGTAAGGAAATTATGGCACTTTGCCGTAACTATTATTGAATAAAGTGATAATAATAAAGCATTAAAATGCAGGTAGAATTATTTAGAACAGGATATATTTAAAATTGAAAAAATATATAGATTAAAAAACAAGCTAAATGAGCACTAAAATATTTACAAAATCATTTACTAATGAGCTAATCAACTATATATTTGAGTGTAAGTGTTGTGTAAGTAATTGTGTGTTAAGAGTGAATTAAGTTAAATGTGTAATTATAGATTCGTTAAATTATGTACCACTGTAAAAGTAGAGACCCTGTCAACCTGGCAATCACCACTCGTGCGGGGTTACTCCTTACAGTAAAGTTACTCCAATTTATCTCGCTCTGATCTGAACCACTAAGGGTTGCTCTTTCACAGGGTCCGACAGTCTGTGTGTTCAGCTATATGTGTGTTTGTGTTTTTTTAGTGTAAGTGTTGCATCAGATCAGTTTGCAAGATGTCTATTAGAAGAGCCGTGCACTGCCTTTTATACAGATAAAGGGTACCATACTCTACCACTCTCTACGCTTTTGATTTTACGGTAATTGGTGGGTTACTTTCGATAAATCTGTTGTTGCTTAACAATTTTCAAACAAATTATATTTTTTTAAAGAGAAGAAGAAAAAAGATTATGAAATTAAAATATCTAAATTACACTTAAAGTATTTAAGAAAAATTTGAAAAAAATTAATATGCCGGAAAACAAATAAGGAAGATATCTAACTTCGCCATCACCATCACGATTATATCCCCCAACAAAGAGTGCTCTCTAATTATATATTAATATAGCCAAAGCACACTACTCTCAAAATAATGTATTGATATATTTAACTTTGGCTATATTAATACAATATTAGAAATCACTATTTTTGCAGATATAATCGTGTGAGCTGGACAAGATTATATCCTTTCATTGCTTCGATTATTGGCCTTTTTAATTCTTTTCAAATTTTTTGAGAAGTATTTGGTTTTTAATACTTTTTTCTTCTTCTCTTTTTCAAAAAAATTATTTTTTCGATGTTTCTTTATATTTTGAATGCTTTGTTGTTTTCAATAACTCCATCCAGAAACATTACAATTCTTGACACGATTCTCTTAAAGATCAAGCAATTTAAAATTTATTACATTAAATTTCTTTTCATAAAAAGATTTTTATGCTTAAAAGTTAAGCAAAACTGCGGAGCACAACATGATTTTTAAATATTTATTGTGATATGATTTTACATATTGACAAAATTTTCAACTGACAAACGCAATTAAGATGAATATAGAGGATATAATTTGAATTGGTTTTTGCGTTTTGAAAACACCATTACGTTCCTCTACCAATAACTCGTTTTGGTTACGCTCTACATATTATATCTCTTTTTGGGGCCCTTCAGGCAAATTGTTGTCTGTAACGCTTATTGGTTTTCAATATTTTGCGCTTTTAAATTCCACACAAGTCATTAGTAAGTGAAATACTAGTTTTGAGTCTTGAGAAAAGAAATAGAAGAGAGATATAAATGGATTGTGTTGAAAATAGTTTTCGGAAATATTTTAGTTATTTAAGAAAGTAGAAATACTCTTTTTACTGAAAATATCGACTGAGTTCCTGAATTTATTTCAAAGATAATTTTTTGCGTCTTAAGTTTTGCTCGTTATATTTACAGGAATCTTAAAAATAAAATTGTGACATCCAAACTTTTTATGATTTGGTTATAAATTAACATGCTTTTTGAAACTTTAAATATGACTTTTGAAAAGACATAAAAAAGGAGTGATAAATTAAATAAATAAAAAAATTATAATTTAGATATATTGATAAAATAATAAGTATATTAAAATTGGATTTTACTTTTGAAAATAAATGAGAGTTAAAATATTTTTATACATGTAAAACTCTTCATCTTTTATAAGGATAAATATGAATTATAACTTTGCAAACCTTCCAATTTAGATAAGCAATTAAACATTTCTCCCTATATCTAAATAATATACTAAACTTCACACATAAAACTTATGATGTGAAATGCTGTTTCTTTCTTCCGTAATTTTAATTAGATGCAAATATCATTTCTGAAAAAACGTTAATGTATATTAGTAAAAAATATATATTTTTTTTATAAAATAATTCTGAAGTTTAATTTCGTAAACCTGCTGCTTTAGATGAGTAATTTAATGCTTGCATCTATATTTAAACAATATCATTTGCTTCAAAGAAAAGAAATTTGATGTTAGAAAAAACTATCCCCTCTCAGCTTTATTTCAAACTACATGAAAGTATCTTTTATAAGATTTGATGTACATTATTTTTTAAAGTTTATAAAAACTTTAAAAAAGTAATAAAAAAAGAAGTATTCAAAATATTTTCATAAACTGAAGTCAATACAGGGAAAATCAAAAACATGGCTTATCTACCATTCTACTTCAGATAACAATTTTTTTTTTCATCAGTTGAAAGATAATTCCGAGCATTTATTTTTTCTAATAAAAAAAATCTCATTTTTTTCATAATTTTTTGTAGAAGACCCCTTAACTTTTTTGATATTAATTTTTCTTTCAAATAACATTATTGATTTGCTTAGGATATTAACTTATTGTATCAGTACAAAATTTTTAAAAAAAATTTTATAATAATGATCAATAATTTATGATTTTAAAGCCTTTTTTTATTTTGCTTTCAAGATAGATTTATTTTTTAATTTTTAATTGAAGATGAGAGAATAAAAAAATAATTTTTACAAAATTCCCTTTTCTTTTAGAAATCCGAACCATTATGTGCTATATATCACTAAAACTGCATTATATAAATCTGTTTTTTTTTATAGATTTTTTTTTAATTTCCTTAAAACCTAATACTTGAAAAAATGATATGGCACACAATATCTTATATTTTTGGTATAAGTTTGTATGAAAACAATGATATATTCATTGTATTTTATCTTACACACAAAACTGACAAATAAAACATAAAACGAGGTCTGAGCTTTGTCTAACTTTTTCCCATGAGCTCTTTTTCTTTTCAGCATTCTTCAATCTACGAAAGAGAAAAAGAGTGAAAGTGAAAGCTCTTATCTCCACACAGGATGAAAATTGACAACCTTATCTTTCGACAAAAGACTCTTTCTATTTCACAAAAAAATATCTGTCCAACTATACTTGATAATTCTCTCTAGTGTTCTTTTAGCTGTTTCTCTCTACACAACACAAAAGAGAAGACAAAAGAGTAATGTTTTTTTTTCTAAACTTTCATTTCATTCCTCTTTACAACATTGTTCTATAAAATGTCGTAATTCACCTTATTAAAATGTTCAGTACTAATAAGAAAGCTTAACCGGATAAATCATTTCCTGGTTTTTACTTTGAACGTCAAATCAGGAAACATAATTCCTTTTTAACAATGTGAGTTATCATTATAACTAAAAAATAAAGAAGTACTTAAACCATACTTTTGAATTATAGAATAAAAATAATAATACGTAAAATTTATCGACGGTTTTACATGTTGATATCTAAGCATATGTTAGATATTTGATTTTCTTAAGATCTCCAGTTTGTTACCCCTCACCATTTGTTGTAAGTCTTTGTTCATATCACTTTTATCAGGTTTTAAGTATGAAATTTTGGAACTTAGATTTGATTGGATCGTTATGCTCTTTCAATTAAACATAAAATTAAATGAGTATAGTTGTCATAAAGTGTGGAAATAAAACAAACATAGTTGTCATTGTGTGTGTAATTAAAAAAAATATAGTTGTCAGATAGTGTGAAAATATAGTTTTCTTAGAGTGTGGAATTAAAAAAAAAACATAGTCATCAGGAAGAGTAAAATTAAAAAATATAGTTGTTATAGAGAGTGGAATAAAAAAAACATAGTCATCATAAAGTGTAAAATTACAAAATAAAGTAATCATAAAGTGTCAAATTTAAAAAAAACATAGTTGTCATAAAGTGGAGAATTAAAACAAAATACTTGTCATAGTGTGTCGAATTTTAAAATTCGACACTTGTAATTTTTAAAATATAGTTGTCAGTGTGTAAAATTAAAAAATATAGTTGTCATAAAGTGATAAATTTAAAAAAAAGCACAGTTAAAACATAGTAAAGTGGAGAATTATAAGAAAAACACTTGTATAGAGTGTCGAATTTTTAAAAAAAAACATAGTTGTCATAGAGTAAGGAATTAAAAAAAGACATATTTGTCAAATAGTGTGTAACTAAAAAAATTATAGTAGTCATAAGAAAGAGTTATGTAAATAATATTTACTGTTGATGGAAATATCAAAGAACAAAGCATTAATGCTCCCTAAGAAATGTCCGTAAAATGTGAAGAGTTGGCTGTTAATTTACATGGGCTGTTACTTTCTTCAGGAAAAAGTCTAGACAAGAAATGACTTAGAATTGAAACGAAATTCATAAAAGTTAATAAATTTCAATTCAAATAAATTCAGATAGCCCCTACTTGGAGAAAAAAAAGCCCAAAAACCTGTAATCGTAACTTAGCAAAAACAACCGTTTAAATGCCAATGTTTCAAAAATGAAACGTGAACTTGGATTTTAAATTTAACGAGCAATTAAAGTTCGAATAATGTTATTTTTAATACATTTAAATTTGACTTATTGAAGTATTTTATTTGCATTTGGTTTGTTACTTGCCTATTATGACCATATACCTTTTATTTACCCTGAATACATAATTATTATCATTAATACAATTATTTATCCATGTATTTGAGTGTCTAAATTGAATTTTTTATTTACACATTGAAAAAATTCTTTTCAGTCGAGTCAATGCGTATAAAATAAAAGACTAAACTTTCCACTTGTTTTTATTTCATACAAAATAACAATATTGAAAGTGAAATATTTTCATCTGTACCAAATAATAATTTGTTTTTATCATTTTAATAATCTTTATTGCGCTTTAAAATGCAAACTTTATATAGCGTTAAAATTATCTACCGAATTTATTCACCTTAAGACTTATTCCTAAATTTGCTCGTTCACAAGTCCTTAAACCTTAATACTTGAAAAAATGGCTCATTCCACTTTCAAATATAACGACTCATAAATTTATATGCTTAATTAACTTATATTGTTTTTATTAATTTAACGCAAATGACAGTTTAATATATTTGTGTAACTAATCTGCTGATTAAATATCACGTGATGTGGTTTGAATCTCAGGTAGGCTTACTGAAAAATTGTGATTATTTCAATAGATTTTTTATATTATATCGAGAGATAAATGTATAAAAAAAATGGTATCACTAGCAAAAAACATCCAATTCGAACATACCCTTGTGAGGTAATAGCTTTCACTTGCATAACAGAGTTATTTAATATCTAATGCAGAAGACAAGAGAACTTTTGATTAAACTATAAGGTCAATTACGTATTTGAGGGAAATTATTTATGTGGTACTACCCCGAATTCATGTTGTATGATAGGGAAAAAAACTGAAGCAAAGAGAAATAATTTTTTTATCTCATGTTTTTCGTTATTTGATCTTGAGAAGGCGTCTCTATTTAGGGATAAAGTCAGCAGGTCTGCAGTAAATAAGGAATGTTGTAATAAATATTAGATTTGAACTTTAACCTTTCAGTGAATTATTTTTTGAATTATTCATCATATTGATAATAATTCTCTACCATTTTCATACAGCAATATAATCAAGATTCAAAACAATAAAAATAGAAAACTTTAGCTGATTAAATTCATTTGTTAATGTAATTTTGCACATATAAATTTTATTAATTATTTATAACTAGGAAGATAAGCCCCTTGTTCGCTGACACCCAGCAAACCCGATGATTATTTCACAATAATTGCTAATTCTTAGTAGAAAACTGTTTTCGTACGTAATTTAAAGTTATTCACTTAACATATATGCACAATTTTTTTTGTTTGCTTACGCTTGTTCCTCCGCTTCCCTCTAACAAATGTTATTATCTATTAGTATTATAAATATTTAGTTCTATTTTTGAACAGAATTAATTTTTCTAATAAACCATTTTTTAAAGTAACATTTATATTGTTATAATATTATATAACATTAGATTGTTCAAATAAATTTGATGAGACCACAACCGATATTTAATATTTTTGCTTACTGAATGAGATGATATATTAAATGCTATTTTTGCTTGCATCTCATTGTGTAGCTGATCGATAAGTTCTGAATCATTTAACAGATCTCTTTAACTTTAATTTATAACAGTATATTAATGTTAGTTGCAAAAAAATAATAATTGTAAAATGGTTAATAATAGTTGACCACCTTTTTAAATAACTTTACTTTAAAATGTAGTGTGGAATTACATAATAATAATAATAAGTATCTTCGTTTTAAAATCTAGAATTAAAAGCGTTATAATAGCAGTAACTTTAAATTAGGGATACAAAAATATTTATAAAAAACAATACATTTCTGACTTTTATTAATGTTTTATTGATGTTAACTAAAGCAATATTGAAATGAAAGAGGAAAAACTGGATCCTACCACATGATTTACCGGCCAGTAAAATTGCAATAAAAAATAAAATTACTCGGATAACAATGGAAATCTGCGACATCATCATTAGATTTGTACACACCGAAGAGCCATTGCAATATGACCACCCTGCTAATAACATGTAGGACCACCTTTAGCCCTCAAAACTGCTAGCACCCGCCGTGGCATTGATTCCACAAGGTGCTGATAGGTAGTCTGAGGTATCTGGTACCAAGCGCTCACCAACTGGTCCTGCAATTCCCTCACATTGCGAGGGGGTAGCGTGGCAGCACGAATTTGGTTTTCCAAGTAGGACCACAAATGCTCTATTGGATTAAGGTCAGGTGAATTTGGGGGCCAAGACATGACTTGAAAGTCACTGGAATGTTCCTCGAACCAATCCATGACGATTCGACCCTTATGACATGGTGCATTATCCTGTTGGTAAACACCATCCCCGCAGGAAAAACTGTTGCCATGAATGGGTGAACCTGGTTTGCAACTATGTTCAAGTAGCTTACAGACGTCAGGGATTGCTTTATGAGGAATATGGGTCCTAATGTGCCCCATGAAAACATTGTTCCTGGACGAGTAACCATGAAAACCTGGGCGAGCCCATTGTTATAGAGGTAGGGTGGTCATAATGTAATGGCTCTTCGTGTGTATATAGTGAGAAAGTTATATGTGCCATGCATTAACTACTAAGGAAATGCATGTACAGTGAACTTGAAAAAAAAAAGCTAGATCAGTACACAAAGTTTGATTTTTAGATCAAAAATAATTCATGAACATTCAGAATTGTTTTGATTTAGTGACGGAATCTTTATGTACTGGGAATCAATCATATTGGTTTTGTAATATATTTCAATAAATTAAAGCGGATGATATTTTCAGTTACGAAATCAGACAAAAAATTAACTTGAATCATAATGTTTTTATCAAAATATGGGGGTAGGAGCATTCTGAGTAGTATGGATCCAATGGTTTGGTCAGGAGAAAGGTCAAAAGTTATGACCTCTTAATGTTAATTTCATTCTTTGCGTATTTCGCCAGATCGCAAGAATTTCTAAAGTACGTAGAAAAATATGTCTACGCAATTATGAAGCATGTTTAGCTAAAAGATGATTCTATACAAAAAGAAAAAAAAATAATGTTTTTTTTTAAATAATTTTCTATTTTTCTTACCTTAATATTTTTTTTATTATGTTTTATTATTTTAATACTTAATATTTTAATATTATTTATATTTTTATTATACTGTTGGTGAGAGTTCAAAAAACAAGTTTTCAAATCGCAATTCTCGTGTCAATTCTCTTGTTTGAATGAAGTGACTTTTTGAGATCACTGATTAAAATCAAATTTGTTTTTAATTGTAAATTCTCGAAAAAGTAAATAATAGGTCATAGTAGATATCAACATAATAGATATCAATATTCTTTTAAAATTGGTGATAGTATTTCTAACTTTTAGAACTCTTTCGTTATTAGGATGAAGATAACTTTATTAGTTTTCTCCCATGCATTGCTTCATAAAAATAAAAGGTAGAAATAAGTAAGAAATGGTGTCCGTTCCTCACTTTTCTGCGCTGTAACCACAGATGAATAGAAATGTCATACATTTAGACCATTTTTGTATAACATGGATTCTTTAAACAATAGGAGATAATAGGTCACTAAATACATTTTGACATCATATTGAAAGAAAAGTAACTTTAAACTCGATATAAACGTATAAATTTCCTATCTTTAATGGGAATAACACAGTAGAAGCATGTAGAAAAGAAGAGAAATTTCCAATAAATTTTGCGATGATTGTCACAAACTTCTTCATTTTTTTAAAAAAATTATTGTACAAATTTCAATCCCCCATTTTCACGTGTTACAAGTACAAAAATTTTGAAACAAAACTATCGATTATAAATTACAACGTTTATAACATAATTTAACTTATCCAGAATTGTATTTAAAAGTTCGAAAACAACAATCCAAAATTTTTTTTTTTTTTTAATTTTTTTAAACAGCAGGAAAGTAATTTTCATTGCACGTAAGGGGTTTTAATTTTCTTAGAGAAAATGGGGTTCTTTTGAAAAAAATGAAAGGAATGACATAAAATAATTTAAATTTTCGTGGATTACTGGAAATTATTCAATCCAATGAAAAATCCCATAGGTGCAATGAAAACTATATTTATTGGGCAAAATTTAAATTAAATCGGATTGCATTAGAGAAACAAAGAATCTGCAAAGCTAAACATATAAATAAAAGAAATATCTAAATATATATATAAATAAATAAATAGGAAAATAAATAAATATATAAATAAATAAGCATGTAAATAAAGAAATATATAAATAATTTGGAATTTTTTTAAATTGCGTTGATAGATAATTTTCCAGTTTTGGGCATGGATTCGCTACGTTGATTAATATCGATTTATTGATTATTTATTTGTATAAGTAATAGATAAAATTTTAGTCATTTAATTTTATTTTTTGTATTTGTTGCTTTTCATTATTATATATTAAGTCAAACTTAAAAAAATGCGAAGTATACAAAAAAAAGAAAATAATTTTTAATTTTCCAAGAATACGAGCACTGTATTATCAAGTCGTTGCCTTATTTATATTTTTTTTATTAAAGAAAAAAAGACGGAAACATGAATATACCCCTTTGTCTGAAAAGAAAATCGTTCGCATGTATCAAAACGTTTTCAAAATGATTTTCAGTTCTGTCCCCAGAGAAAGAATTTGAATTTTCTGAATAGACATACGCTTTCTCATTTCATATTTTGCATAGAAATCTACCTTTTTTACATTTTCAATTTCACACCCCAATGTTAAATTTAAAATCAGCTGTAAATTGTCCGGTGTTATATAAAATATTGGAAAGAAAAATGATCATAAAAATAAGAAAGTAATTTCAAGACGAAATACACTGAAATTCGTGATTCATTAAATACAAGTACTATATTGCAAATAATAAGCCCAGAATAATAAAAAATAAAAAATTCACTTCGAAAATCCATTTTTGTATTATTGAACATCACTGACTGTTGCCTTTGAGAGCATGATTTTATATTTGATAAACATGCTCTGTGCTATATGGCTCTTAAATTTGTAGTAAAGAAAAACATAGGAATTTGCGGTAGCGAAATGATATTTAAACAATTATAAAGATTTCTTTCCGAAATCTGCTTAATCACAAATGTGGAAATTTGCTTGGCCATTGAAACGCAGCTGTGAAAACAAATAATCGCTTTTTTACATCTATCTGCACCTCTCTCTCTATATACAGGGTGTCTCAGTTAAGCGTTTCAGAACTTCAAAGGGGGGTAGGGGACATCCTGACGACTCGAAATCATATAGCAATGCGGGGTCGGAAATGCTTTCCTGACGCGGTAGATGGCGTTGTTCGTAAGTTCCAACCGAGCTTTCCAGTGCGTTGGCCTCCTCAGTCACCCGACATATCATGTCTTGATTTTTATTTCTGGGGTCATATGAAAACACTGGTTTATGACACCCCCGTTGACAATGCTGAGGAGCTGGTTACAAGAATCTCAGTAGCTGCCGGGGAAATTCGAGATATGCCTGGAGTATTGCAGAATGTTCGGATGCCCATGCACCGGAGATGCGAGGTGTGCATTGTCGCCGGTGGCAGAAACTTCGAACACTTACTTTGACCCATGTGCCTTATGCTTTTTTCAATGCATTATTAAAACGATTTTTCACTTACGGTCTCTTTTCTTTATGGTGCTTCTGTGTACGTCACTGCTTCAGGAAAGCATTTCCGACCCCACATTGCTATATGATTTCGAGTCGTCAGGATGCCCCCTACCCCTCTCAGAAGTTCTGAAACGCTTAACTGAGACACCCTGTATATATATATATATATATTGCGGAATGCCCTTTATACGAAAAAGAAATAATGTATCAACTTAACTAATCATTAAGGTTAAGTCAAAAGCTTCTTAGAAAGACGAAAAGAAAAAAAAATATTATTATTTAAAAATGTTTAAAGATCATTTTAAAGGTTAAAAGATTATAAAAGAAACAGCTCAATAAACACTTATCCACCTATTCACTAAGAAAATAATAATTAAGTGATTATTAACAAATGTATCAGAAGCACATCCATTATATGAATTATGTTTTGTACCTAATCCACTTCCTTTTTACTTAATATGACACAGCCCACTTACTGCAGCGAATTGCTAAGGCTTCTACCAACGCATCTTCGTTAAAAGGTTACCAAGCTATGTTACTCTAAAATACTAAAATGCGTTGGAGTTTTGTTCTTTTTAAAAAAAAGATAAATTGATTCAAATAAGTAGAAGAAGCTTTTGAGTTTAATTTGTCATTTTTATTGAAATCTTTGATTTCGTAGACAAAGCACAGAATATTCTCTTTGATGATTTCAAACTTTCGTTATAAAATAATCATTATACTTCTTCGGCCAGTAGTCAGTTGTAGCAGTTTTAACATTGGTCTTTTTTTTTTCTCAAAAATCGAAAGTTCTTAACGAGAAGAAACTGTTGGTATCTACAATTTGAGACATTTCTTTTGAAGTATTACTAAAGAATATGGTAAATATAACAAGGTTAATTCCTAAGATACAATAAAAAGACTTCCAGAAAACGAGTGCGAACTATAGTAATACTCTGAATATTTCATAATAGTCATATTAATTTCATGTTTCATAAAAAATAACTTTAATAAAATGCGTGTAGGGTGCTTTTCAACAAGTAAAGCGATGATAAGGGGAGGGAACTGGCTGTCAGCATTTATTATATTTAATCATCCTGTTGCCGATATTGAAAGTTTGTTTTGCCTTTTACTTAGCACCGGTGTGAAATGCTGGGATAGAGTCTCAGTTTTCACGTACTTAAGAAAAATTGAACGAAGTTGAATGGCTTATAAAACATAATCAACTTTTGGCTAATTCATTCAAGAATTACAAATTCAGTTACTAAACTGAAATCTAAAGACATTTAACATGAAATATAAGTTTTCACACCCCATGAAGTAAAGATAGTATCAAAATAGAAAAACAAAAGAGTAAAGGCAAATTACGCAATCTGTGCGTTCCTTAATTATCTATTGGCGATATAGGTCTGTGCTTTCCTTAATTGCGCAGTCTGTGCTTTCCTTAAGTATCTATTGGTGATATAGGTCAAATGTAAATGTCTATATACAATAATATCTCCTTAATATATATCCTCACATACCCTTACACTCTCTTTACGCGAGGGCAGATATCAGGCTAGTGACGTCACAAGAGCAAAGAAAACCACCTTTTTTACATCCAACTCTCCCACTTTGCTTTCAGGCAAACAGTGCTGGGCAAAGGCAACTTCGAGTTAGGCCAGAATTCAGGCACAAGATTATTGACTCTTGACGTCAGATGGATATTTTTTCACCAATCTTTGCAAGGTGGGGTTCTTAAGTCGTGGTGGCTTGAAGGATTGAGCAATCGCCTTCGATTGAGGTGAAACGGATTCGAATCCCCGGGATGACTGGTAGATTTGTATTCCGTACCCGGCACACACTGGTCACATTGCTGACGTAAAATACCCTCAGTGGTACACTGATCCTGAGTCGTCTGAGTCCCCTTGCCATCTTGCTAAAAGTGGGAGGTTATAGTTGTTTTCCTCTCCATGTAAAGCAAATGGGTATTAGTTCCATCAAAAAGTTCTCTACGAAGAAAATTTCTCCCAATACTTTATCCAAGAGTTCCTTTGACTTCCTGGATCGGATTCAAAATTAAAAGGTTACAAAGTTGAACATTGGTAGTCGTAAACCCTAAATTGGGTCGGCTGTTCAACGATGGTTATGAAGGTGGGGTTCATAACATCATGAACGGCGTAAATTTGACTAGTCTTTCTTTCAAGCTTGTAAAGTCGAAAAACTGCTTACAGGAGCCCTTTTATTCAGTACTCGTCAAAATATAATATTCGGGACATACGGGAATCATGTGGCTAGGTTGCCTGAAAAGTAACCAGTTCACAAGTTTGATCAGGAAGAACACATTTTTCGTTGGATAAGTTGTTACTCTTCCCTTATTCATAGTCGGGAAAAGTACAGTGGTTTAAGCAGCTAAAAGTGAACTTGATATTTCAAGTTTTAAAAGTTAAATTTAGAGATTTGTTCAGAAAAATAAGGGATTGAATATTCACTCCTGACAACAAGGTGCGAAAATCAATTATAGTTCTTTTTGGAAAACAATTACAAAATACACTAAAGAATTAAAATTTTTCCGAGCCAATGAAGCCTTTAGAAATACAAATAACTAATATTACTCTAAAATATTTTTCTATATTTTTTTAAAAGTGGAGTGTTTTAGCTTAGCAATCGTAAATATTTTTATGAAGAGAAATCAAAGGCAATTTCATTAATAATTAACTATTTCAATTCCACTAATTTTATCGCATAGAAATCATACAACAGTAATAAATGAAAGAGCTTTATTGTTTAACTTTTTTTTTAAATCCTAAATATCAGTTACAATCAAAGTGCATTAACTCGAAGGCATTTGTTCTACTCATTTCACAATTTATAATTATTGTGTCTTCCTATTTGAGGCCAGATCATACTTACGCATTTAACTTACAAGATTACTGGTAATTTCTTTTATTTTAACCGTTGAAATGCCGGATTGAGAAAAGATAAACCAAATAACTTGAAATTTGATAAATTCACTAATAAAGAGCATCTAAATACAATATAATAAAATAATTGATGAAATTTGTTTGCGTTTTGCAAGAGCAGTTTTTAGTGACGTTGATAACAATAGATCCAGCTTCATTCCAAAGCATATATTCGGTCATAACAAAATGATATCCACGTAGACCATACAAATTTAAAATATCGTTTCGGGAAATACATTAACTCTTTAAATTTTTTTTAAACATAAAAGGATTGACACGATGTTTTAAGCATCCAACATCAATGCATTTTAAAATATGTCTAGACAAGTACAATTAAGTAATTTATTAACAATGAATTTTTCTTTTATATTAAAAACGCATTATCTAACAGTTACTTTTAAAAAATATATTTTTGTACGAAGTATTCTAAAGTATTATTTAAGTATTTTTTATTTAAAAAAATTGTACGTTATTTAAATATTTAAAATCTTGCTTCAAAGCGTCTAAAATAATTATGAGAGCTGGAAGCTAATTCATTTCCACAGAATATGTAATCACAAAACTAATCAAGCAAATCTTACTTACTCACGTGAAGGAAACAATAACGCGATGGCCTTAAAGATATGATGATATGAGTGAATTTAATTAAGCATTATATAAATACTGGGTAGAATACCGTAAGTTTGATAATCATTTTATTTTAAAAGCGCTTCGGATTACACTACTTTAAGTATGTAACAGCATTTTCTAATATGATAGAAAAAATTTATTTTTGAAAGAAAATATTCAATGAAAGAAAAAGAAATGTTTATTAAAAGAAATAAACTTTTAGAAACTTTTGATGCGCAAGAGCCGAAATTACTCCCAACTTTTTCAACGAGTGATCGTTAACAACGAAGTTGCTTAACTTTTACCCTAAAAGAATGTTAAGAATTTCTTCTTTACTTTATGTCTTTACTAATGCTATCAATCATAGTGTCAGGATGAATTGGGATGGGAAATTTCTGCTTGAACTGATATCCTTTTTTTGAATTATTTCTTAAAGTGCTTAGTCTGTGATACGTGCTATGTGATATTGAATATTAAATTTACGAACATTCTATTTCTCTTTGTAGAGGTTATTATTGGAAAAGGAATATGTAAATAAGTAAAATTTTATAAACAAATATATCGGAAAGAAAAAGAAAAAAAATGAATAATGAAAAATTAAAAATAAATAGAGTTGATCAGACAGATCTCTGATGAAACTGGTGAATCTTCTTTAACTGCACTCTAAAAAGGTATCTCGTGAGTTAAATTAATTTTTAGAGATTTTTTTTTATTTTGTTATTTTATTTTAGGCGGCATATATTTTGCAGAAAAACTTACTCACAAAACGCATTGGTCTAATTTTAAATAATATTTCAATACGATTGCATTACACGACATCATGTATTGCATTGCAGGAACGATTGATCATGCATTACATAAGAAGATGAGTAATACAGCTCTCAGAGTTAAATATTTTAGTTAGAGAGTCACTTCTCATTTAAATATTGTTAGTTTTACCCAAAACAATATCGTAACATTGGCTTACAGTTTCTCAGAAAATTTAAAGTTCATTTTCCGAATCTATTTTTTTAATATTTAGACACGGGTTATTTCTTTAAATAAATTTCAAAAAATTGGGATCTGCAATTGAAAAATATTCATATTTCAGAAGAAGGTGAATTCAAAACTTTAAGTCGAATGTCGAACTTATTTCTTGCATGTTCTGTCTCTCTCTCTCCCCATACGTATATATATATATAGAAGNTAATCTATACTGCAGCCCTTAACAGATATATTAATGAAAGATATGTAAGTAGAGAATGTATATATAATGTATATATAATGTATATATATAATGTAATATATATATAATGTTTGTAAATTCTGCTACATGTCTACTTATTTGAAGATCTATATTTCCATAACTTACAGTTTCTATATTAATAAGCAGGTATCCAACCATGGTGTGGACAATTTCTAGATTTTAATAGCTAATGGTTTTCAAATGCCTGCAATCATCTTGTCTTGGCAAACCAACGCTTTGTATGACATATAATGCTATCAAGTGTGAATTCATGATTGCAGATTTCAACGTCTATTCAACTAAATATTGCTGCTGGGAAATAATTATATTTTATCAGTTACACTTTATCGGAATCACATTTAAATCTTAACTCATTAAATAATATTATTAGCCACTGTTATTCAACCGCGTAAACCAGCTAACAATTTACGCAATTTAATGCAAAATTAAAAGTTTAACTAATTCAATGAACAACGTTTAAATATATTGTAAACTAGAAGGCTCCGCCCCATGCTCGCTTTGCTCACTAATTCCTTGTCTTATTTGCATCCATCTTTGATTTTTTCTTAATGATTTTAAAAAAAAAGAAAAAAGAATAATTTTTTTTTCACAAAATATATAATTATTACAAAATTATGTGATAACATTTTGTTTATAACAAAATGAACTCATGGTAGAAATGACTGCATGGATATTAAAAATAATCAATTGTAATCAAAAATATTTATATTTAATTATACAGAATGTTTTATTCATTGCGTAGTGATGAACGAGAATTAATTTTAGATACTAACGATATATAATGATAATCTCATACTGTTAATCTGATAGTGTTAAAACACCTTCTCCTCTTTCCTTTTTTTCCATTGTAAAACATTTTATCTCCTTGTTCGCTCCTTCTTTCCTTGTTCGTTCCTTTTTCCCTCTAATTCTTCTGTCCCTTGGACTCAAAATACTTCTCTCCTTCCATCTTCAATACATAAAAGAGTCACCCCTGAAACAGAGAGATCTGACTATTTTATCAGTTTACAAGAGTTGCTTTCGGTATATAAAAACATAGGCATACATGGGAGGTATATTTCCCCTCTCCACCACTGGTATGGTCGAAGGCGCTCAGCCCAGGATTTTAAGGGAGACATATCCAATCAAACTGCTGCCTCACGCCTCATTAGAGTACATATAGAATGTATGACTTTGAAATGATGGGAACGAGGAACAGGATCTTCTCTACATGAACTAGGGCATGATCAATCCTGCTTCTCCCAGTCACGAAATTTCTTGCATGAATCTAGAACTTAAAGA
Source organism: Parasteatoda tepidariorum (assembly GCF_043381705.1). Classification (NCBI taxonomy): domain Eukaryota; kingdom Metazoa; phylum Arthropoda; class Arachnida; order Araneae; family Theridiidae; genus Parasteatoda; species Parasteatoda tepidariorum. The sequence goes on from NC_092204.1 coordinate 23,798,247, forward strand.
TGTATCCTTGCAACGGCATTTGGTGCTTGATTTTGTCAGGGTTCACGGATTTCATGATTTCAATCTAGCTGGTGCTGGATCACTCTAGATTATCATCAAAAACAATTTTTGAATTCAAGATGTAAATGTCAAAATAAGAAGATCTTGTAGTATCTAATCACTTTTGATTTTTTTTTTATTTCATTTATTTATTTTGGAATTTTTGACATGAAGTCAACTTCGAGTTTATTAATTAAAAATATCAAGACAGATTAATGTATTTTATTCTACAATAACAGATTAATGTAAAAAAAAAAGTACTAGGAAATGAAAGTATTTAAAATTGCAATGAATTTTGAAAAATAAAATATTTTTAAGAAACAAAACTAAATTTTGAAAAAAAATCTTGTTTTTATTGTGCATTTTTCTACACACCATTGCAAGCTATAGTTTTTAAGTTTCAAAGTTATTTCTTTGCGTAAAGCGGATGGCCTTGAGAATACACGAGAACAAAACTAAATATTTGCCCAGAACTAAAACAAGCTTCAATAGCACCCACTTAGAAATCGAAGAATATAAATTTGAAGTTGTTGACAATTTCGCTTATTTAGGTTTGTAATCAACAACAGGAACAATATTACAATGGAAATACAAAGGAGATTCATTATAGCCGATAGAAGTCTTAATGGAATTTGAAAAGACGTAAAATCTAAAGTTATTCATGGAAGAACAAAACATTTACTGTATAAATCTCTTTTAAGACCAATTTTGAAATATGCTTGTGAGACCTGGACCAGGCCTCGTACTAATGAAATTAAGTTAGGTCTCTTTAAGAGAAAGGTCTTGAGAAGTATTCTTGGAAGAATGGATGCGTGGAATTTGGAAAAAAATACTGGAATTTGTGTGGAACTGAGAAGAATAAATTTAGAGCTTTATCACTCATATAATGAACCTGACATTACTATCTTTATTAAACGAGAAAGAATAAAAGGGGGCAGGACATGTTATGAGAATGGATGAAGACCGTACCCCAAAAAGATGTCAGGCCAGTTGGCACTCGAAAAAAAGGCAGGCCGAATTTGATATGGATAGGTGGTCTAGAAAAAGACCTTTTGGTCTTAAAAGCTCAAAACTGGAATACTATAGTAGAAAAAAAAGTTGGCCTAAAAATATATTCCTGAGGAGGCCAAGATTCCCATGGGCCTTGGCCTCCTCAAGAAGTTTTTCAGCACAAGTTTGAGCACCTTAAGCAGCCGAAGAACGTAGTATTTTTTAAATACTGAGATGCAATATTTATGTATGTAAATACTTATTTACTAAATTTACAGGGTGTTTCTTAAAGCAGTTTTTTTATCATTTCCAAAATGGTGAAAATGATAGTTTAGGCAAGTAAAAAAACTCAATCAAAATCTGGCAAATACAGTAGAGAAGGCCGATAAATAAGCCCGTGAAATAAGCATCAAAATGAGTTTAATTGGAAGTTAAGACTTGGAAGTAATATAATTAATCGTCTATTATCTTTATTCGTTGCATCACACAAATCAAACCACTTTTCATGACACAACTAATTATTGTGCATAGCGTTTTTTATCTCTTTTATTTCAATGAAAATATTATATATATATNATATATATATATAGGCAAATATTTGTTCCATTCTAGGATATCGTTGTTTTAAAACATTCTAAAATTAACTACTACTCATTAAAATTAAGAAGTCACAAGTTGTGTGATTTTATCTCAAGCAACAATACCATTTCGTTGATTGCAACCTTAGCAAAATGATGACCTTTTCTTACCATTAAAAGGAGGATTGCTATCAATATATGTCTTAATGAACATGATATGTCTGCATTATCAACCGTCAAACCCATTCAGCATATGAGTGCATAGTGTCTCATCATACCCTAATGTCTGTATTCTGAAGCTCCTGCGGCTCACCTAGCAAACAGTTGGTCATTTGTCCAATATGTAGAGACAATTCTCAACAATTTACTAAATCACCAGTAATTTTGAATGGCCGTCAATTTACCAATAGATATCGTGTGCCTTTAATTATTTATACAAAAGCATTACATTAAAAGTACTCTTTCTGAATATAATTTAAATATCTGTTCATATTTTTAGCTAATTAGTGAAAAGAAAACAACAATACTTTTTAATAGCTTTTGTAAGTATCCTTTATAAACTAACTTGCAAAATATGATACATTTTGATCTGAAAAGAAATTAGTTTTGAACTGATTGTGAGGTATTGTTTAAATTATTAATAATTAAGCAAAAAAAAATAAATTTTCATCTAGACTAATGGAAAATATTAACATTTTAAATTTAAAACATAAACAAAACTGCTTTCAATCGTTTTATCGAATTTAAAAATTTAAGTTTAAATTTCATTTTTAAAATGTTTTGAAATTTAAGTTTAAATTTCATTTTTAATAAAAAATTTCGTAATGAAAAATTATGTAATGAAAATTTATGTTGTGAAAAATATTAATTGTTGTTTACTAATATTATTTTTTCTGTGCTTTAAGACACTTAAAAAGTTATAAATATAAAATTAGAACTTTTGACCTTTTAAATGTTTTTGAAAAAAAAAATATTTTGAAAATAAAAATATGTTTTAAACTTTTCTAAAATAAATTCCAAAACAATTAATTAAATTTTTTAAAATAATTATAAATAATTACAATATTATTTTTTAAGGTAAACTTTATTTAAAATTTCATTCATTTATCTGTGATGATATTTGAGCTAACCAGTCTTTTAGTTGAAAAGTAGGCACAATTATTTAACAATTTTCCTCAATGTTTCAGTATAACTTAAATTTAATTAATGAAGTCAAGCGACTAAATTTAAGCAGAAACATAAATTTAAGTCCTATGAAAAATCTAAAAATTGGAAATTTCTGTGAATCCTTGGACGCCATATAATCCTCGGATGACATAATCTTATAAATCAAATCTATGAAAGTTTCAATTTCAAGTAATGTTTTTTCATTTTTTTTATTTTATCTACTACATATCATCATAATACGCATAAATATCTGACTACATTCATTTAAATATTTTTCATAAAACAATCATCTCATATTCGCCTTACGTTCATAACAAACGTTCTATTAAACAATTTTAAAAAGTAGCTTATCATTTTATAACCCAAAGTCCATAAGAGACAAAATTTTTTAAATAGTATTTTAGATAGTGAAGTATTTTAATATGTAATAAAGCAAGGAGTGTTAATTAAGTAAAATGATAAAAAATAAATCTTAACATTAGTTTTATGCTAAGCTGTTCATCAATAATGTTGATTTCATTTGTTTCTCATGCGTTTATATTTTAAATGTGTTTTATGTTTTAATTGATTAATAAAGCTGTATTTAAATCAAGAAACCTCTTCTAGGCATTTTAATTTAATTTGATTGCGCACTTGAACTGGAAAGATCATGATTAATAATAACTACAATTAAATCGTTAGGAATGATTAATAAAGTTAAAGAGAGAACAGGATTTTTTCATTTCAACATTATTTTTTTTTACAAATACCATAAGAAAACATTGTTTATTAAAATCAAAGAAAATTAAAAATTTAAGCAGCATAAATGGTAACTTCTTTTGTCGAAAGCGTCTGAGGATATTTGAATAGTTTATATAGTTTGGTAGACCTCTGTTTTAGCTGTTCTGAAAACAGCATTTTCTTTAACACTAAGAACACACTGTTATATCTCTTTTAAGTAAAAGGTGTAATTGCGCAGTTTTTCACTTAAATATGACAGCTTCTAGAAGAATCGTAATCCAAGGCTCTTACCTCATGAAAAATTGTTTACTTTAAAAACATTCTATAATGTGCCGTTCTATAGAATTTCAAAAGAGATGGGGAGTTAAAAGCTGTAGTTTTGGAGAATCTCTATTTTTAATATCCAATAACACTGAAATTTTTTAATCACAGTAAGATATGATGTAACTAAAAGTCAGTAAGGTTATTTTCACGATGCAATATAGATTAAGAACAATTAAATTCGGATGCATAAGTACAATTTTTAGTAGAATTAAATCAGTTTGTTAATCGAATATATTCATAACACAGGGATAATGTTAATGCAAATTTGAATTAGGTTTAACAAAACAAAAGCAGACGGAAGTTATATGGAATAAAAATATTTAATACAGTTAACAAAATTATATAAATATTCTTACGGGGGCATAATTAATTTTATTATGCAAAATCAAATATAAAAAAAAGAACCTTCATTCTTTTTAAAATAGTTTACTGTTTGTGTGGATTGTCCAGCATTGTGTAAGGCGAAAACATACTTTTACCTTCTAGATTTTAAACAATACAGTACAGTAGTCTGCAATAGTCATCTTCTAGCCTTAAAGCGTAAGTATATAATTGCAAAAGAATTTTTTTTTGATTTAAATTAATACGTTTGAGCTTGATTTAGCTTTATCAATTATCTGTTTTAAAATTTAACTTCGACGTTTAAATGTGTATGAGGGTATGATTCGATATTAAATTGAAATAAATTGATAATTCACAAAACACCATGTTCGGATAGGTATTTTTATCTTCAGTCTATACGCAATCTAATAGCGTTATTTTACAGAAATATCTAGAGGATGTAAAAAATACCTTGACACTAAGTATTTTTTCCTAAATTAAATTTAATTTTAAATCCCACTTTTAAACAGAATGTTTAAAAAATGTATGCAGTATATATCTTAACAAAATATACTTCTTTATTTAATATAAAGTGATAAAACTACCCATAAATAAATACATCCTTCTAATCCTTAGTTTAAATATTGATTCTTTTATTTAATGTTATCTTAGAATAAAATATTATTTTATAAAATCCCAGATACTAAATTGCAACAGCTTTGTAATACGAGATTTATGAATATAATTAAATATGGTTTTCGAAGTTTGCAAAGTTATTTTCAGCAGAAATTCAATATTTACGTTTTATTTCTTAAGCCAAAAGTAAGTAATAGACTTGTAATTTTTTTCTTTTATATTTGTTTCTCGTAAAGCCAAATATGGCTCGACCATGGCTGATATTATACACTGGTAAAAAGAAACTTCGATGATTTTTTTGTCCTTTTTTTTCTTTTTTAATTAAATCTGATACTGGTTTATGTATCTTGAATCTCTTGATACACGAATTAATTAAGTCAGCTATGTTTATTCAACTCATAAATTTGAAAGTATATCTAATAACTTACATGTAATTATGTTTTTTTAATATTTGGAGTACATTATATTCTAACATTATTTTTCTATTAAAAATGTTTTTACGTATCTTTAGTATTTAAAGTAAATGAGAAATATATAATTTAAACTGAAAATGTAAAATATATAAATAAATTTTGAACATCTTTCTAGGAAATTACTAGGTTGTACGTAAGTTCTATTATGAACTCGTTATGTAGACTTATTATGAACACGTTATGTAGACTTATTATGAGCTGGCAATCATTATTCATACTCAGAGAAATACATAAAAACTATTTTTTTAATGTTATCAAAATCCTTCTTATGAAAGAAAGTATTATATACAATTTTGGGGTTAAAATGTATCATTGAAGCAAGAAAAATATTGTAACTTCTGAAGCAAGTCATTATAAAATATTTGATTGAAGTAAGAGGCAGAAATTAATTTAAAGACGTTTATTTACTGTGAAAATATTAACACTGTTTATGAAATTGTATGCAATCAAAACAGTAATTAAATGGTTTAGTAAGGACCAAATGAATGGTATAGTTAGGACGAAGGACTTGGACCTTGAACTAAAAGAAAAATAGTTATCTTTAAAAGGAAAATCTCGAGAATACATTTTTAAGCAATCAGATCATATGATTTGTGGTGAAAAATGATTTAACACTGGAATCGAAAAGCTGTTTAAAGAAAATCACATTATAAACTATATAAAATCGAAAAGAATGCAATGTTTAGGACGAAGAAAGAAATGGTTGACAACAGGCAAACAAAAGACATCTTTAGTGGCCAATGCCATGGCCAACGAAAACTGGGTAGACCGAAGACGTAAGACCTAAAAAATAAAAAAATTGGAAAGCCAGAACACGCGACACGGCATCGGAGTGGAATCATTAGGGAGGTCATGATGCAATGCATACGGTAGTATCAGGAAGTATGTAAGTAATAAAAACACTTGCTGATTTTATTAAAACGAGTGTTGATGTTTTTTTTTTCATTTCGTATTTCTAACTAGTAGTTCGACAGAAATCGTTAGCAATTTTTGTTTCGATTCGCCATCCCGTTATCTTATTAAACAATATTAACTACATCGTTTAATACGAACATTAAAACTAACTTCTCCAGTTTAATACAAAGTAAACATTGTAAACCTAAGGAAAGCTAATCAATCCTGGTGACCTTTGTTGTGATTTTTCTTGGGGAAAGAAGTTTATCTCTTTTCATATACTGGCCAAATGAGAAAAGCGCATTTGTTCTGGGAACTGAGGTTGGGGATCATCATAACTTTCTCCACTAATTGACAATTATAGTATTTTTTTTTTAAATTTTAATGCATTCAGTTAATATTTTTTCCATAGTTTTTTCAAGAGTACTAATTGTGAAGTTGTTTTTAAGTGAAAAACATTTTCTTTCGTTTTCATCTGAAAAGGAGAGTCTCATGATTATTCACGAATTGACGTTTACAATCGTTGTGCTGTGAAAGCCATTACGAACCTACTTTCGTTTAAATGTTCGTTATTAAATCAACTATTTCAGTTGATAAATAACTATGTATATTTGTATAATAAATTGTATCATAATGTAATTTAATGAAAATGTGAGCTTTAAGAGTTAAAATGCTTTTTTTTAATTTTTCTTTAAATATCATGAAATTTTAAGGCACTTATTGCAATATTGTTAATAGATGACGAAATTTTCCAGTTCTGAATGTTTAAGTTTTTTTAGTTCAGTAAAATGGTGTTAGAATGCGTTATGGATGCCTGATATTACTTATTAAAATGATGCATTATAAATACGAAATAATTTTGTTCTTTCATTTTTTCCCACCATGTTAATCTTAATTTTAAAGTATGTCTCAAACTCATTTCGAAGATTAATTTTCATGTTACGATAAAAAAAAGTTGAATCAGTTTTTTTTAAATAGAATTGTTTTAGATTTTAAAAATGTAGAAAAGCTTAAGTTCTTGAATTTTATTTATTTATTTATTCTAGCTCGAACTTAAAGCATATGAGTAGCCTTTTAAAAAACTTTTAATCCCAGCAAAACTTTTAATTCATTTTTTTCAACAAAATTATGTTAAAAGAAGAAAAAATTAGTTTACTGCAAAAAAAAATTATTAACTTTATTTTACTTAAGGTAATCTATGTTAAAGAGTATTGAAATCAAGCATATGCATTTAATCAGTTCTAAATTACAGAAATAGGAGTTAAATTTTATAAATACATAAAAAAAAAATTATTTTTCGATAAAGCGAAATTCCTACTTACTCAAAGAATAAAAATGTTGAGAAAAAATCAACATTTTTATCGATTTAATTATTTAATAAAAAAGATAAATTGCGCATTAGAATTTCTTTTCGTTTTCTATGACTTTTTAAGACTTTTTTTATAATTCTTTAGCTTTAGTGAAAAAAAAATCATATAACTCAATAATATTTTCTGAAATTATGTGACTGAAATTATTTCATTAAGAGAAATTTTAAGTATAAGCTCTATGATGGAGTTGTTCCAGTTTTATGACTGAGATTACAGTAAATTCATATTGCAAAGTGCACACTAAAATTTATTACCCTGAATACCTTTTGATCGTATCTTCACGTTATAGAACTTAATTTTAATGGTTCGAAGGGGTGATCTCAAATATTACAACAAATATGCTGCAGAGGATATTTTAAATTAGAAAATCAGACACAAAAGCATGATTTCTCTGAATAAACATAATTTTTTTCAGCAGATCAAATTAATGACCCCCCAAAAAATAAGGGGTAGCCGCAGTTTGTGAAATATGATCCGAATGATTAGAGGGGCGGTCCTAAGTTTTGATCCTTTAATGTTAATTTTACTATTTGTGTATTTCGCCATAACTCAAATCCTTTTTTAAGCAAATGGAAAAAAAACATAAAATTAGTTGGTTCAAAGATAAATCCATGCAAAAGTAATCGTTATTAAACATTTATTATTTTTTATTATTTTATTTAATAAGGGTGGAAAAAATTTTGAATTGTGAAGTATACAATTTTTTGCATCTTTTTAAAGAATATAATTTTGCATGGCAAAATAAAAAATTTTGGCAAAATTCATCGAACAATTCCTGAGAAATTGAATTTTATACATTTGAAATTTTTATATGATTTTTTGCGTTCTGTACATTACACTTGTTTTGTACATTACACATTACTTTATCAAAATAATAATTGCTTTAGTTAAGTAACAATGGTTGTTAAAAATAAAACAAAAGGAATAATAAGGATCAGACTCCTATGACAGATATGAAGAGTAAGCTCTTCGAACATGATTAATTTACGATTTTTAATAATTAAATTAATTACGATTTTTTAAATTAATAACACCAAGAATTTAAAATAATTAGTGACTGAATTGTTCTCAACTGTCACTTACGAGCATGGAAAGAGATTCATAGTTGGCGAATTATCAGAGGATAAAATAGTCAAAAACAAAGCCGACCCAACGTTATTAGAATTAAGCTTTAAATAATTTGACTATAACTTAATCACCTAAGAGACGGTGAGAATTAATATAATCCTGTAACTGAAGCATTATAATAAGAGAAATAAAGTAACTTAAAGAATAAAGAGTTAAAAATGCTTGCTTGATTTAGTCGCGACGGTGAATTAACGAATTATACATTTGTATTGAATTTAAAAAGTTGGTCGTTACATTGATTGTTAAGACGAGAATGAAACATTTATATTTACTTTTTATAAAATGTAATATAATTAAATAATTTGTTTAATTTAATTATTACAATATTTAGAGTTATTAAAAAATAATTTATGAATTTAAAGAAGTTTTAAAAGCTAGAAAATATGTAATGCTTACAATGGCATCACAAGAAATTAGATTATTCAGATGATGATGCACAGATATATTTTAATGGACTAGATTTTTAAAAGTGTTGATTTATTTTTGGGGATGCCGAATGCTACAACTAAGATTTTTTCACCTATTTTTTTTCATCAAAACTATATGATGCATTAGTTTCACCGCTTTATAAATCTCCTTTTGGAACACTGACAAATAGTTTGCAGAAATAAGGAGCGAAATTAACAATAACTAGACTTATTAAATACTATTTTGCGGAAGAAGGAACTAAAATTTATAAATTTAGAAATAAAAATAATTTCTAACTCTATAGCATAGCTCCTATTTACTCAGAGAGTATTAATGAGAATAGATATGAGCGCTAATGTGTATTTAAATATTTAATACATAGTAAAAAATAGAAGAGAACTGCATTGGTAAATATTTACTTAAAAAGAATATCCTTCAACTATAGTAAAAAAAAGAAGATGCATTACCGTAATTTTTTAACATTTACACACAGATTGTAACGATGATGAATAGATGCTTTTAATGGACTTAGTTTATAAAAACACTAATTTGCTCTAACGCAATAAAGAATAATAAAATAATTTACTCTATTTCTAAATGCATACTATTTCTATACAATCTGCTACTGACTTATAATTAAGTATTTAAGCTATAATGGAGCATTATTTCAACATAAAAATAAGAGAAATGAAATAATATTTTCTATGAACACTATAACACCACTGATTTCAGCTGAAATGTTGATTCGCTGTGTAGATCTGCTTAAATATTTAATACAAATTTTATCGATCTTCTTTCGATCTTTTAGTGATAAATAAACAGTTTGAAGTTTTAAAAACTCTTAAGACCCGTTCACTCTCAAAACCTTAAATTTAATTTATAAATAATATGCAAATGATGTTCATACGATAAAAGTGATATCAATGCTAAAAGAGCATTGGAATGCTTAGATGATGGAGGAAGCAGGTTTCCATTCAGCACATGCACATATGACGTCATAACCAATCAGGATACTTTTTTGATTGCATCAATTCCGGAGGCCAGTGTGGACATTTTGAATGTTTAATAATTAAATAAATAAACATTTGGAAAAAAAGACAATCATAATTTGGGATTCAAGAGAGAATGCCCAATAAGCTAGGATTGAAAATAAAAATAGTATACATATTGTACACAAAAGGGGACTATTGCATGCATAAGGGGATGCAATTTGGTGAGCGACACCTACCTAAGTGGTGACAATAGAGAAAAGTCTTTGATGTTCTTTTGTGAGGGCTGAATTTGGTTGCTTAAGCAATGATGTTCGAAGAGATTATGTGTTCTTCATTGAAGCAACAGCTGTTTTAAAAAAAATAATCAGTTGTTTCTACTTTAGAAAGAAAATACCAAATGTGTTTTTGCTGCTTATAAATAGTGTATCCTCTACATAACATTTCAAATTAAATTCAATAATTTAATTTTAAAGTTTGACTTAAAAAAATGTATTTGCATATCATGTTTTATTTTAATGCATTTAATTATTTAAATTCCATGATATATTTCAAGATATATTTAAGTGAGTCAAAAGTTTAGACTCACTCTTGAATTTTTAAAAAATAGACAAATAACAATTAAAAATGAGTTCTTTTAAACAGAAAATTACATTAAATTATCTTTAGTTTGAGAGATGTAGGTACGCTTATATGGTAAGAACTATAATTTTATGCATAAATTATGAATTTCGCCCAATCTTAGATTCTTAGAAATAACCTTCTTTAGCCTTTGTCACAGCAGCGTATATTTTTGGCATTATTTCTATTAGTTCTTGTAATGTTCTAGCTGATATCTGGTTCCAGCAACTAAGTAAATCTCAAAGCTTGTTTTGATTGGTACATCTCATTTTTGTAACATTTCTATCGAGTTCTTCCCACAATAGCTCAATAGGATTAATATCAGGGGATTGAGGGGGCCAATCCATGTATTTCAGTACTTTTTTCCTTTCTTTTGATGCAATGTAGTTTCTACACAATATTGATGAATGTTTTGGTTCGTTATCTTGCTGAAAAACAAATCCTTGACCAACGATTCTCTGTGCACATGGAAAAGCGTAACGCTGCAATATTCAGTGATAATATTTTTCATCCATAATACCCTCTATTCTTACAAGATCTCCAACTGTATCACCGGATGAACATCCCCAAATTATGACTGAACCTCCCCCATGTTTCACAGTTGGTAGTAAGCATTGACTTGTCATACGCTCACCAACTAAACGACGAACATACTGCCTTCGTTTGCTTCCAAACAATTCAAATTTTGATTCGTGCTTAAATAAAACCTTTGAACGCTGTTCTAGAGACCAAAAGACTACAAGACCAACATGTTGTTTAGCCCATTGCAGTCGTTTTACATTATTGTGTTTTTTCAAAAGAGGTTTTCTAGCAGATAAACAACCTTTTAAACCATAATTACGAAATCGACGTTGTACAGTAGATACTGACAAAATTTTCTGCCGAGTAACATTTAATTTCTCGCACATTTCTGGTGCTGTTCGAGTCCGCTGCCACTTACTTTGAATGCGGATAAACTTATCCTCACGTTTGGGCGTCATTCTAGGTCTCCCTGATCGCTGGCGGTTCTTATTTTGGCCAGTTTCTTTCTTCTTTTGCAATGTTCTGACAACAGTGGTCTGAGAAACGTTATTTTTAGAGGCGATTTGTCTACTTGAATAGCCTTCTGCACGAAGTGCAATAATAACTGCACGTGTTTTCGCACTTATTTCTCGTTTTTGACCCATATTTCTGTAATAAATTGTATAAAAAAAATAATTTTTGTTTTTAATATATAACAGTTATTCTGGCTAATAAAGGCTATTATATCAATATATAAAATTTGTTTAGTACATGAACATAACTTATAATTGACCCCATAAAAGAAGATGAAAAGTAAATTGTTTATGAACTAAGAATTAATAAATTTTTTTAAATAAATTACATTTGTTTTAGATTAGGTACCTACATGCACTTTCGTTCATTTCGTTATCAACTACAGAATACATACAAAAAGGAAAAAATAATGAACAGTTTTAAAAGAAAACAGCTTTTTGAGATGTTTGTTTATGATTATGTTTGATAAATTGTATGTTTAAGTCAGAAACATTTAACTATTTTTGAAAATTTTGAAATAAATGCAAGTGAGTCTATACTTTTGACCGGTAGTATATATATATATATATATATATATATATATACAT
>NC_092204.1:23811060-23824659 GCF_043381705.1 Parasteatoda tepidariorum
TCGGGCATTTGGCTAAGGGACTATGTGATATATATATAACCCTAAAAGAATATGAAAAATGGAATTGAGTAAGGAAATTATCTCCGAACAGAAAAGGAAGAATGAGATTACGAGGAGTAAAAAAACGTACATTTGTAGATTAGATATCTGAAAAAAAAACTTAGAATATGCTCCTATGCTCCAGGGTATAAAGAAGTAATTTTCCTCAGGGATCTAGAAGGAACTAGGATATTTTTTTTTGATCAAATATTTGCTCCTCTTTTATGAATCTCTCCTGTTAAACACTTGAGATTAATGACGACCAACTCTTGCCCTGAAGTGAAATACAACAGCGCATTGTTAATGCCCTCATGTATCGTTATAAAAGTCAACTTAAATCACTGATGATCTCCCTGCAAAGAGTTTTTTTTTTACTTCACACGAGTTACTCGTTTCTATATACTATAAACTTAACTGATTAATAAGTAAAATAAAGTAACTCGATCTCTCAATTAAGAGACAATAAATATGATAATGCGCTACTATAAACAGTACGTTTTTATAAGAAATAATGTGGATATTAATCGCGTAATTGTAACAGAATCTATAGCACACAATAAATGTAAATAATATTTTTTATAGCAGTCAAAATATTAGTAGAATTAGTTTATCCGATTCAATGTAATTTTTTTGTTGCCTGATAATTGACAGTGCATTCTACTTTAAGTATTATTTCTATTTCATATTTCCTAATCCAGTAGATACATGCAGTTTTAGGGTTTATAATTTTTACACAAGTATTTCCCTTCTTATGATAATTAAAAATGATATTATATTATTTCACAAAAAATAAATTATAATTCTTATAATAAAACGGGAAATTAAAATTACATTGAAAAAAAAGCATGATTATAAGAAAACATGATTATAACATGATAAAAAAACATGTAGTCTTACTACTTCGGGAGACACTTTGCAAGAGAGATTTTTTATATGAATAAAGATTTGGCTAACAAAAGTGCTATTCGTGTCCAAGAGCTCCATTTGGAAAAAAAATAATTAAAATATATAGAAAAAAAATTTATGAAGAGCAAAATATTTTAATTTACAAGACATGATCAAAATATACAGGAAAATATCTCATTGTACTATCCAAAGACACACAGAAGGATATTTACCATTGAGGTAAATGTAAAACTCGTCAAATCAGCAAATTAAAAATTAAAAAATATCAACAGACTTAAAAATGGTTTTCAGATGCTTTTTTTAATAATTGTAAAATTTCCTTCATAATATTAAATTTATTTATCGTTAACTTTTGCATTCATCAAAGACCAAATAAGAATTGACTTCAAAATTACAAGCGATCTCACGATGTCACATATCGTAGACAAATCAAAAATGTCTGAAATAAAAACATTGCTTTGCTTAATATTATTTGATACGCGAAAGTTGTGTTTGTCCACTTACTTATAAGTAACTTTAAGGTTGTTTATTATTTTTCTTTATTTTTGAAACGCCAATTTTTTTTTTGCTTTTTTAATTAAAAGTATGAGAAATTTTTTTAGTCTTAATTTTTTCGATGAAATATCTATTCTTGTCCCTCGGATGATCGAAACATTCTTAATCGAAATTGAAACATAATTTGGAAAAAGCAAAAAAAAAATATATATAAAAAAAAGGAAAAAAAAAGGAACGTTAATAAATTTAAGCAAAACAAAACGTTGATAAATTTAAAGGAACACACTGCAGTTTTTATTAAGTATAATCATATAACATTTATTATTTACCGGCTACACTTTATTGGTAGTATTGGCTCATTTATTATTGATCTATTACACATTAAAGAATGATTTCAATCATAACTCGAATATCAACGGAGATTAAATACTGTACTTTTAGTCTTACGAAAATTATTACAACAATTCTAACATATCACAATATTTAATTGCGCTACTAGAATTTTCAGACAAGAAAAAAATGTACATATTGCTTCATTAGCCTATTAGCCTCATGTAATTAAATGATAGTTTGAATAAATTAACTTGAAAAAAAAGAGAATTTCCTGATACTTTAAATAGTAGGATCGGAGCGATCTGAAATGATAAATTTAAAAATATACTACTGATCGATATCCTTATTTTTAAGATCGACTGAGATGGTGGCATATGGTGGAATCATTACAAGTTTTTTCACTTTTCCCGTTAAGCACGTTTTGATATTTCGCTGTTCATAATATTTTTCTGACCACTATTTATGTTCTTTGAGTTCCTTTCACGTTGAAGGAGAAAAAAAATCTTTTATGTCACGCAATATCTCATAATACAGCTGCGGCAACAAATATTCATTATTATGATAACCGAAACTTTTCAGCAGCAAACATTTTTATTTCAAAATAACATAGTTCGAAAAGTGTTTCATGCTTAAAGAAAAATTTGAAACTAATAAACTCGTGCATATAGCATTTTAAAAATATTGCGTTTGAAAATTACAAGCAGGAAAGACATTACACCAGGAAAGATTCCAAATATCGAGAGTTATTTACTAGAATTATGCACTATAATAAAATGTGCAAGTGATTAAACTTACAGGACATTCGGGAGCATAAATCTTGAGAAATCGGTACCAAATGTTTCCATCATTCGTAGAAATAACGGTTCATAGTAGCCAGGACAAGGAGTTAAACAAAAATTGATATGACATTTTCGAGAACCTTTGTTAATACAACTTCAGGCAGAAGCCGCATTTCATTGACAATAATAACTGATGAATGGTGGTGAGTCAGTCACACGACAAACATTATTTCTCGTTATCGTTTGAAATAGTTCGAAAAACTGGGACAAATTGTTGGCTTCGGTGACTGTTTGACATATTTTGTACCAGTTAGGGTCAGGGGTGGTGTAGGTAACATACAGTCGTTTACTATCTGAAATAAAAATGCTGAAAAAGAGCGTTGAAGAGGGCTCGGAGCTAGGGCAGAGCTACGTGTCTGTACAAGTTTGTAGTATATTCAAAATACCAGGCATTTAAGCAAGGCAGGATTGACTCACATATACAATAACACTAAATCTAATCACTCTGGATGATAGACTAGTTTGATGTCGAATGCAATTTGGAAGCGTGTGTTCTACATGACCCTTCCAAAATGAATGTGGTCATCCTGGTTATGCATATATGTTACCGTGAAAACCGAAATCAAGAGTATGTCGACTTTCATCAGTGAATGACGACAATCACATGGTCGCTTAGGTGAATGTCTGAAATATTTGTTATATCAAATTTGATATTAATTTATTCGTAGATATTATTACATTTATTCGATATTCTAATATCTGTAGAGGATAGATTAGGAGAAATATCAGTGTTCGGAGTACCGGGCAAATGCACACTGGGCAGTGGCACTCATATATGGCAACGTTACTTTTAAAAAGTAACGAGTAAAAGTACAAGTATTTTTAAAAAAAGTAACGAGTAAAAAGTAAAAAGTTCTTATTTTAAAAAGTAACGAGTAAAAAGTACAAGTAAAAGTACAAGTACTAAACAAAAAAAGTAACGATTTAAAAGTACATTTCTAGGAAATCGAAAATTCAAAGTAACCTAAAATTTTATTGAATAATATTCTTATGTTCTTTAATGTTTTTGCAAAATTGTTGTTATTTATTTAATTATTTTTAATTTTGAAAGTTATGGACATTAATTTATTTTTAAATTCGGAAGAATATTATAATATAATTTTATAATATAATCGTATAATATAATTTTAAAATCAAATATAATTTTAATATCAAACTTTTTATGGATTTGCACGAAAAAGAAATTTTATCTATTGATTTTAATTTTTAGTTTATTATTTTTATTTATTTAAATTACCATTGATTTAAAATTGTTTTACTCTATAGAAAAGCGTTTTAAAAGCACAAACATAAACAAAGCAAACACGGGGTTTCAGATAGCTTTGTGAGCTTTGAGCTAGTAAAAAATAATTGAATGTGCAGTATAAGTTGAAACAGAAGTATTTAAACATGAAGTTAGCTGTGAATGCATATATATTGCACATTAATTTTATAAATTAAAAGAACATAAAAATTTTTTTTAATAATTTTTTTTTTATTTTTTTTTTTAGAAAGCTTATCGAGTTATAGAAAAAAGTAACGATTTCATTCGATATTTCCGTTACAAATACTTGTACTTTTTCCCTAAAAAAGTAACGAAAGTACAAGTAAAAGTACTAAATTTAAAAAGTAACGAAGTACAAGTAAAAGTACGTACTTTTTACTTTTACCGGCGGTACAAATAACGAAAGTAAAAGTACTGCCATATATGGTGGCACTTGACCTCAAAAACACATTAATGTAGGGCATACTGGGTCAATGTGTACCGGGCAGTAACACTTAACTAGACTTAGTGTATATTTCGGACATTTGGTAAAGCGACTATGAGATTGTCAACATTCAACGGTGGAAGTCAACTGCAATCAATTGCAGTCACTCAAAGTAGTACATAAACCCGGCAATCGTCTGTAAAGATGGCATGCCTTCCCTTATACGTCTAGGATGGTCATTGATCACACCACTGAAGATGTTCCAATTAGTGATTCAGCGACAAAAAGAGTCAAAGTCTTTGATTGCCAATTTGGTAGTCTCTTATTTTGAGTATTTTCTTTTTAAAAAAAAATTGTCGAAATATTCGTGTACAAATCTGTTGCCCTGCTGATGATTTCATTTCCACACTCATGGTTTGTAATGCAGTTGCGTGACGCCCTGTGGCCATGCGAATATGGTGCCTGTCTTCTTGGATGTGAGCATTGAAGAGGGCAGCATAAATATTCAGCATCACGTTCCGCATGGCTGTTTCGAGACCATCGATTCCATATTCTGTGCGAAGTTACGGGATCTTGTCCCATACGAGCAGCAGTAATGCAACATGATAAATCAAAACCTTGTAAAGCAAATAATCTTTCCTTAATAAAAGTGATGGTGGGCATTCCATTTTCTTTCATCATCACATCGATTTAAGTCAAAAATTACAGTTGAATGCAAACCTAGTTTGATAAAATTGGTAGGGTAGAACATTTGCGTGTTAAACGCATTAAAGGTGTCACCACTGAAGGCTGCTTCACATGAATGTACTAAAAACCTAATCGTTTGCAATTCAGAGCATGTTTTTTGTGACAAAAAATTCACTAGTGAAGTGGGCCATCTTCCTGGGTCAGCAGTTTAATGGCCAGTAGTGAATAAGGTCTATATATACACATTTAAATTTATTTATTCTTTGATTTTTTTAAATTTTATTGCCATGTAGTTAGTAATATTTAGAGTAAGGAAGATTTTTTTTAATATTTAGAGTAAAGTATTTTTTTTAATATTAGGAGGAAGGAAATGCATTAGTTTATATTTTAGATCAACTAGATTTTAAGGTGAAACACTTAAAAAACTTTATCATACATTTGTAAGCAGGATGTTTCATAATAACAACCCCTATTATGAACTGTTAGGTTCTTCTCGAATATTATGCTCAACCCAAAATTGGGTCGGCTGTTCAACGACGGGTATAACAAAAATATTATGCTCATTAAGGCTTGAAAATTACTAATTAAATCAGAATAAATAAAAAAACTTTAATTAAAACATGAAAACAAATCACTGTTCGAAATCGTAGAATTAGAAACATAATATGCAGCTTTAATATCCAACGAAACTAAAAGGTATTTTTGATAATCACTATTTATCTCTTCTGAGCTTATCAGCTAATCATACAGATTGGGAAGATTTTATTCTTTCTTTTTTCATACGGATTTAAAAAGATCAATTTTGATGTAAGTATTGGATCTGTAACATCACTAAAAGCATTTATTTAAATATAATATTTAAGAAAATTATTAACTTTTTTTAAAAAACAGATTAATAAAGGAATATACACTTAAACTATAAATTACCTATACTCCTAACTTTATAACATTATAATAATAAACGATAACTTTATAGTAATAAACGATATCCAATAAGTTTTATAAAACGCCTTTGTGAAATCTTTATTTTTGAATTTGCATCAATAAAAAAAGTTAATATACAAGAAACACAATATCTTATTTATTCATTTATCAACTTTATTTATTTTATTTACATTATTTATTTCATATTTTAATAAAAAAAAGTTGTATTTCATTTTTTCTCTCCAAAAGATTTGTTGGCACAAAATGGATAATCCTTTAAATTGTGGATATTCAAAAATTTTTAATTAGAAATCTCTATTTTAAGGGTTTAATTCTGTGTTATGAACGGACGAGGAATTTCAATTAAACTTCTCCTCTCTAGCGTCTTGTGTATAACTTCTTTCAACTGCACTCTTAGGATTTACAATTGTATTTACTCTAACAAGAGAAAATAGATTAAAAAAAGTTTTTATTTACAATGTAGTAGTATTTTTTTCTTGTTGAAAATCATCAAGAACGTTTTGTTTACATTCACGAAAGAATAAATTTCATTCATTGTAAAAGATAAAATTAACCGAACCAATTTCGTTTATTTCGTTTCTTCTTCTAAAGAGACTGGAATTAATTATTTTTTTTTCCCAGAGATAATGTAAACATGATAATTCTTGATTAATTCTTGATTTTTTTTTTGTAAATAAATATGCTTTTTTTATGATAAGATATAACTGTTACGTTCAGGAACTTTTATTGTCACTTAAAATAAATTGTACTATTTAAAACTTTTATACTTAAAAGGAAAATAGCCCTAATAACTTAAATTTTAATAAAATTTTTACTTCATAGCTATTTTTATAAATTATGTAGAATGTAGATAGATATATGTCTTTATATTAAAAGGTAGTATAATGTAAGTAAATAGGTACTATCAGAGTATGTTGATTATTCCATTCATGAAATGCCAGAAAGTCACGGCGTGCTTATATGAGATTCACTATCGTTGACCCCCATTTTCATTTCATGGACCCCCAATTTTTTTTGCACTTGACATGGAATACTTGCAAGTTTTCTTCGACCCTTTGGGGTCGATATGTAAAACCTTAGATATAGAGGACTTTGGCAATCTCTGTTCTAGAACATTATTTTATGGTATTGCATCATTTCTTTATCGGACTCAATTTTGGCTTTAGTTTATATACCTTTCATTGCCAAATTTGGCTTATTTTTATGTTAATCCTTCAACTCTTATTTGGCGTAAATTTGTTCCTAAGTCAGCTATTTTCGCCAATAAATACTAGCATAGAAAGGCGAGGACTCAATTTTGGCATTAATTTATATGCCCTTCATTGCCAAATTAGGTTTATTTTTATGTTAATTCTTTAACTCTTACTTGGCGCACATTTTTTCCAAAGTCAGCTATTTTTGCCAATGAATACTACCATAAAGAGGCGAGGATGCGTGATGACATTTGGAATGGAATTCAGTTTCAATTTTTGTGTTCACGCTTTTTCTTTTCCCGCTGTGGGAATATGTTTGCAACTTAACTTTTTTTTAAAATTTGCTTTGTATATTTCTGATGATTTGTGCTGTAAGTGATGAAGTTAAAAAATTAAAATGTTTCAGTTAATGCAAGTTATTTTCCGTTTTATTTTTGTTTCATTTAGTGGGTGTGTCATAAGCAATGAATGATTTTTAATTTTAGTATTTGTGTTTATGGTTTTTCAAGTCTAATGTTTTCTGCCTAACCTCGCGACGCGGTCTTTGTTTCTCCACTATAATTCTAAATGTATTTGCTCTAAATTATAATTTTTGCTACTTTTTCTTTTCGGCCATTTAATCTTTAACCTTTTTACATTAATTTTTAATCCCCTCATCATAAACAGCTGATCAAGATTGCACATATGCGGAACTCAATGAGTGAATTCGTAATTAAGTAGTTTCGAATCCCAACCTATAAGGCCTGAGTGACGGCTTAATATTGTGAAAGATTCGTTTAATGGAGACCTTTTTGTGCAAAACTAACCCCCATTTGCGTGATGCGTTAAAAAATAACTAGAAAATTTTCCTCGGCAAAGTAAAGAAAAAAGGGGGTTGTGATTAGTTTACCATTGAACGTAATTTGTGCCAGTCCTACGGTTTGCGATAAAATGGTAACATAAAACAGGCGATACTCGATCCGCTAACTTGCTAAACCCTTCTAAGTTAAATAGTTAATACCGATCATGAGTTATAGTTGGATAATTAAAATACATTTCAGAAAAAAATTATTTATTATTGCATCTATTCTTATATTTAAAAATAAAACAAAACAAATGGAAAGAAAATAAATGAAATTGCTTTGTATTATATCGTACATGCTGACTTGTTGATGACTGACTGATTAAAAAACTGAACATCTGTGGAGGAAAAGAATGATAGAGGATAGAAACAAAAAGTATGTTTACTGTGAAAGCTGAAAAGTTTCTATACACGATTTTGAAAATAAGTTACAAAACTTGTCAACAATGGCACTTCAAGTTGATTACCAGAATGGGACTTAAAAGAAAGTTGTATCGGATTAGCAAATACCATATGATTTTTCGAACACCACGTGTTTCTTATATACTAGAATATCGCAGATTAGAATAAAGTTTTTTTTTTAACATTTTATTGTATACTTTTCAAGAATTTTGTACACTGCCACTTTTTAGCAACTTTTATTTATAAAATCCAAAATGTCTGCTTAAAGATTTTACAGCTTTCTCAATAAACATAATGTTTGCTTCGCTCCTCTATCCTCCTTTTTCCATGCGATTTTTAATTTTAAAATAAGTCGATCATCCACTTGACCTTAAAATTGATACTTGCAATTAAAATTGATTACTTTTATAAATATTTATATTCCCAACCACAAACTACGAATAAAGTTTAGGTGCTGTCGACTTACAAACACATAAAAATCGGTAAGTATTTTCTTTAAATTTGTTGTATATGATTCAGGAATATTGACACTAAAGTTCAAACAGTGGTCATCAATATTGTTGAGAACTCAAACGGATTCATTATTCATATATCACAGGATACGAATGGGCTATATCATTTTCAGAATGTATTTGCCGGTTTCAATTGAGTAGATTTATCAAATTATACGAATGAATATCATTATGAATAATCATGTATATGTGATTTACTTCCATAAACGGTACGTAACTGTATTAGAAGCTTATTAGCTAACAGCAGATTTATGTTTTAGAGGATATATGGCATAAGACTGGGTACAGTTTATTTTCATAATCTTTGCATAATACACTCCTATTGTATGTTTTGTGATTTCAGCTCTTCTCTGCCTAATGTAGTTGGCAGAAATAATGAGAATAATTAGAGGATGAAAATTAAATGGTACTCCATATGTTTAATTTCCGTTATCTAACAGCAAATAACAGGTACATAATACTTTTATAACCTACTAGCGGAATATCCGCTCTCGTATGGATTGAAATAAAAGATAATAAACATAAAATCAATGCTGAACAACACTACAAAATCATTCACAAAACTGAAAGATATACGCCAACACGATTATTACTCCAAGTTCCAATATTTTTGGTTTATTATTATATTTTTCCCTTTTAGGTGGTTTCACATTATTAGATTAAACGAAACAGCCCAGCTAAGGCATAAATGCAACAGACAAAGTCAGACTTCTTTCCAAAGGCATCCGATGTCTTGTACCAACAGAAGCTGTGTGTTCAGAAGCTTCTCTTCTTATCCATCCATTTTTATGCTGGCAGGGACAAAAGGAGTTTCCTGTGTGTTCAAATGTAACTCACACTCATCTACTCCAGACCATTTATTATCTTCTTTAGAGCTGGATAAGAGTGATCTCCTTGAAAATTCAGTGCTTGATCATGTCCTTCTGTGGGTGGACGGTCATCTGGACTTCATTAGCTAAGAACTGGATCAAGTGGAATAAGAAACAACAGCAACAGATTAAACAAAACACGTTTTTAAGTTGTCCATCCATTCAAAATAAAGATAAATGTACTCATTATCATTTGTCACGATGGTGTTGCTCCAGGTCAAGTCATGCAAGTCAAGATTTACCAGAACCAAGCAATTTCCTCCGACATTTCTTTCTTTCGAGGGGCTTTAAATTTCCCATAGTATCTATATTAAAAGCACCCTGTATTGATGTAGTTTTAAAGGATACCGATACAATATTATAATACATTGTATCTATATTAATATCTTTGGTACATATTGCATCTGCATCAATGATCACAATAGCAGTAATGACTAATACCAAAATTTGTTAAGCATCATTTGCGTCAATAAAAACTTCATACCAACATAATTACCTTAACATAATTACCTTAAACAAATTATTGCAATTTCTCTGTTTATTTTGCTTTTTAGTAAATAATTCATATATTTTTTTTATTTCAAACACCGTAGACTTTAAATTAATTTTAGTTTTATAGAAACACGTTTTTAAAGCATAACTATAAACAAAACAAACATGTAGTTTCTCGCGTAGTCCAGCCATGCTACCACATTATCGTTGATTATTGAGTATGTTTAATATAAGAAATAAAAAAAAAACATTAAATAATAAAGAATATACAAACTTTTTTTAATGAAAGCTATAATCAAGAAAATAGCACTGACGTGATCTTTAAATTTCTATTAGGTTCATAAGATCTAATTTTCTTATAATACATTACTAGCCAAGTGATGATTTTATTTATTCTTAAAGCCTTTCTAACAAATTAAAAAGTAACTTGTAAAATATAAATAAACATTTGCTCTAAGGATAAAAGATTTTAAAATTATAATAAAAAGAGCATATATGGTACATTTTGTAAAACATATACTTCGGCTGCATCACCTAGCTTTATTTTCAACCTACTATTCACAATTTCAAAATTTAAATTTTTTTTTCTCGGGCAAAAATTTGAATAATTATTTATAAAATTATTAAATTAAATATTACACTCTATGACAAAAAAAATTGACGAACCAAGAATGCACTAAGACGCGCAAAATCGAAGCTCGATCAGGCTGGAATGATGCCGACTGGGGACGTATAGTCTTTAGCGACGAATCCCGCTTCCAACTGTGCCCTGACGATCATCGAAGACGTGTTTGGAGACGCACAGGGCAGAGAGGGGATCCTGCCTTCACTATTGTACGCCACACCGGCACTCAACAAGGCATTATGGTCTGGGGTGCCAATTCCTTTGACAGCCGGACCCCTTTGGTCGTCATTAGAGGTACACTTACTGCACAGCGGTACGTCGACGACATCCTAAGACCTGTTTTGCTACCGCTCCTTTTGCAACGCCCTCGGCTGGTTTTTCAGCAGAACAATGCCAGACCACATACGGCACGTGTTGCTATGAATTGTCTGCAAGCTTGTCAAACTCTTCCTTGGCCTGCCAGATCACCAGATCTCTCTTCCATCGAGCATGTCTGGGATATGATGGGAAGGCGATTGCATCAAGCACGGAATGATGACCTCGTTCGACAATTGGATCGAATTTGGAAGGGGATACCGCAAGAGACCATCCGGGAGCTTTATCGGTCTATGCCACGCCGTGTGGCAGCTTGTATCCAGGCTAGAGGCGGGTCAACACCTTATTGAACTTGTTACTGTTACTGCAATAAATTATTCAATTGTTCTGAAATTTTAATCATTTACTATTCTGTACATTGTCTTCCTATCCACGAATTTTCGTTTCAATCGGACAACTCTTTCTTGTTGCGTCGATTTTTTTGTTATAGTGTGTATTTTAGATTAAATTTAATACGATTTTTAATATGTGCATATGTATTAAAAATCTTAAATAACTTAACAAAATATCGAAAATTTGAAACCTCTTAAACGCTTTCCTGATTATCCCAAGTTTACTCGAGTTGTATACATCGCAAATATCCATTATCACAAGAAAGTTAACTAGGGTTTGCATACATTGCGAATATTTATTATCACAAAGAAACTCGGGCGCACCTGAATTTGCAGTAGGTTTTGTTTCATAACGTTTTTAATCGGCTTGAAGCAGCAAAAAAAATAAACAGTGATTTGAAGTTTGCCAAGTTTTATTTGGGAGTTTTGCTGTTTTATGGTGGGACTACACACGTGTTTTATGAGATTGCACATACGATAGTTGCTGGATTTATATAGAAAAAACGATGATATATAGACAATAGGATTTATATAGACAAAATGGCGTATCACTTAAATGGCGTTTGGAAAGTATCACTTTGTGTAATACGTTGTCTTAAAATCTCTGATACAAAGACAAACATTTAACTTTTCTCATTTGCCCCAGGTGACTTTGGAGAAAAAAATTATGATACATTTAATGGTTTTTCACACATGAAAAAATTTACATTTCAACCTATAACATGTGTTTTGTTTTAATTCCTTGTATTTATTAATGCAATATGAAAATCTGTTGAATTTTTGCATTTTATTTTTAAGAAAAATTGGTAAGTGAAGCAGTTAAGTTACATAACAAAATCCGTAACGTCATGTGTATTTGTTAATGCTTTGATATCTTGAAGACACAAATAATAATTTATTATTTATCATTTAGAATCGAAATATAATTGGTCATATAAACTATCGATGGATCGCGTTTTAAGGATTTATTTACGACGTTTCAGCAATTTCCTTTAAATAACATGACAAGAAAATTGATAACTTACGTAAACAACCTTTCACACAATCCTCATGAAGTAAGATACATATTCTAGTGTATTTCAACTGGCAAATAGCTGTAGTAAATTATGACTGTACTTACAAATGTAGGCATTGCACTTTAATATGTACCTGATACTAATTTTAAGAATTACATGCAAGTGTTTAGCGACTTTTCAAAAAATAAATAAAATCTCAGATGTAGAACATTTTACTTCTTCGCAATCTTACAATTGCGAAGTGATTTTCAAACGCCCAGAAAAGAGCATTTATTGTAATAATTAATGTTATTATTTTTTTTAATAATAGTTTTTTTTATGTAGTATAATAACAAGGATTTAAAAAGAGTAAAGCTCATAGATTGTGAAGGGTAAAAAATCAGTTTGGCAAAAATGTATCTCTTTTCTTTCTTCTTCTTTATTTCTTCGTTTAATTTATTTATTATTATTCTTTGTTTGCTAACTTATTTTTCCAAGAGCTGCCAACTTTCCTCGCTGATTAGAAAGATTTCTTCTAGTGAGAGCTAAGTTTTGTACTTAATTTATTATTCCTTTTTTAATTCGATTTAAAGTTACTTTCTACATTACTACATACATGCAAATCCTCCAAAAGTTTAAATGAAATGCCTTTTTGTATCATAGTAAGACTTTTAAAGTTTTCCAACCGGCAACAACAACCATCAATGTCACTATTTAAGCAGCTTGCTTGATGTAAAGTTATCAATTTTTGATGTATCAAATTGATCAACTGTTCGTCGCTCAGCCATGCGTCACGGTAATAATAATAAAATTAATAGTATTAATAAAACGCCAGCAACGCAATTGCGCTGCTGGCATTTTATTAATATTTTTATTAATATTCTGGCGTTTATTTATTCAAAATGAAGAATAAAATAAAGAAAAATAATAGATATATGAAAAGGGGGGGGGAAATAAGTTAAAAAATAACAAACAACAATTTATATTTAAAAAAAAAAGGATGAAAGTTTATTTAAAAAACCGGAAAAAAA
>NC_092204.1:23825196-23859461 GCF_043381705.1 Parasteatoda tepidariorum
TCTTTACAATTTAAAAACTCCTTGAAAAAGTTTTTTTTTGCAATAACGGACCCTATTTGCACAAATTCATAAAAGCGGACCCTGGTTGAAAGAATGTGAGTAATTTTTTCACAATTTCACGAAAAACGGACCTTTCACAAAATGTCTGGACAGACCCCTGGATATATGTCTTTATATTATAAGGTAGTATAATGTAAGTAAATAGGTACTATCAGTGTATGTTGATTATTTCATTCATGAAATGCCTAAATTAAAGTCACGACCTGCTTATATGAGATCCACTATCGTTGACCCCCATTTTCATTTCATGAACCCCCAATTTTTTTTCCACTTGACATGGAATGCTTGCAAGTTGTCTTCGACCCTTTGGGGTTGATATGGAAGACCTTAGATATGGAAGACTATCACTGTTCCAGAACATTATTATTTTATGGTATTGCATCACCTCTTTATTCGACTTAATTTTGGCATTAGTTTATATGCCTTTCATTGCCAAATTTGGCTTATTTCCATGTTAATCTCCTCTTATTTGGTGCACATTTGTTCCCAAGCAAGCCATTTTCGCCAATGAATACTAGCATAAAAAGGCAACAATGCGTGATGACATTTGGAATGGAATTCACTTTCAATTTTTTTGTTCGCATTTTATCTTTTCCCTCTGTGGGAATATGTCTGCAACTTAACTTTTTTTAAAATTTGCTTCGTATATTTCTGATGATTTGAGCTGCGAGTGATGAAGTTAAAAAATTAAAATGTTTCAGTTAATATAATTTATTATCCGTTTTATATTTGTTTCATTTAGTGGCTGTATCATTTAGCTGGTAAGCAATGAATTATTTTTAACGTTAGTATTTGTGTTTACGTTTTTGAAATCTAATGTTTTCTGCATAACCTCGCGGCACGCGCTTTGTTTCTCCACTATAATTGTGAATGTAATTGCTCTAAATTATAATTTTTGCTACTTTATCTTTTAGGCCATTTAATCTTTAATCTTTTGGTAATAATTTTTAATCCCCTCACCAAAAGCAGCTGATCAAGATTGCAGATATGCGGAACTCAATGAGTAAATTCGTAATTAAGTAATTTTGAATCCCAACCTATAAGGCCTGAGTGACGGCTTATTATTGTGAAAAATTCGTTTAATGAAGACCTTTTTGTGCAAAACTAATCCCCATTTGCGTGACGTGCTTAAAAATAACTAGAAAATTTTCCGAGGCAAAGCAAAGAAAAAGGGGGGGAGGTTGTGATTAGTTTACCCTTGAATATAATTTGCACCAGTCCTACGGTTTGCGGTAAAATGGTAACATAAAACAGACGATACTCGATCCGCTAGCTTGCTAAACCCTTCTAAGTTAAATAGTTAATACCGATCATGAGTTATAGGTGGATAATTAAAATGCATTTCAAAAAAAATAATTTATTATTGCATCAAATCTTCTATTTAAAAATAAAACAAAACGAATGGAAAGAAAATAAATGAAACTGCTTCGTATTATATCGTACATGCTGTCCTGTTGATGACTGGACTGACTGATTAAAAAACTAAATATCTATGGAGAAAAAGAATGATGGAGGATTGAAACAAAAGGTATGCTTAATGTGAAAGCTGAAAATTTTCTATACACGATTTCAAAAATAAATTACAAAAGTTTTCAAAAATGTCATTTCAAATCATTGATTACCAAAGTGATAAATTTTAGCTATGGAACTTAAAAGAAAGTTCTATCGGATTAGCAGACACCAGATGATTTGTCGAGCACCACGTGTTTCTTGTATTCTAGAACCACGAGTTTCTTGTATTCTGGAATATAACAGATTAGAATAGAGTTTTTTGTTTAATTTTTATTGTATACTTTTCAAGAATTTTTTACACTGCCACTTTTTAACAACTTTTACTTATAATATCCAAAATGTCTGCATAAAGATTCTTCAGCTTTCTCAATAAACAAAGCGTTTGCTTCATTTTTCTATCCTCCGTTTTTTCAGCGATTTTTAATTTTAAAATTAGTCAGCCGTCCACTTGAAATTTAAATTGATATTTGTACTTAAAATTGATTTAACTTTTATAAATATTCATATTCCTAACCACAAAGTACAAGTAAAGTTTAGGTGCTGTAGGCCTTCAAGCCCATAAAACTCGGTAAATATTTCCTTAAATTTGTTCTATATGATTGAGGAAAACTTGACACTAAAGTTCAAACAGTGGTCATCAATATTATTGAGAGCTCAAACGGATTCATTACTCATATATCACAGGATACGAATGGGCTATATCATTTTCAGAATGTATTTGCCGGTTTCAATTGAGTAGATTTATCAAATTATACGAATGAATATCATTATGAATAATCATGTATATGTGATTTACTTCCATAAATGGTACGTAACTGTATTAGAAGCTTATTAGCTAACAGCAGATTTATATTTTAGAGGATATATGGCTTAAGACTGGGTTCAGTTTATTTCATAATCTTTGCATAATACACATCTATTGTATATCTTGTGATTTCAGCTCTTCTCTGCCTTATGTAGTTTGCAGAAATAATGAGAATAATTAGAGGATGAAAATTAAATGGCACTCCATATGTTTAATTTTTGTTAAATAACAACAAATAACCGGTAGTTTTACTTGATTTATTTATACTTCTGGGAATGTTCGAAATGATACGATACTTTTATAACCAACTAGTGGAATATCCGCTCCCACTTTTCATAGCTGAAGGTTGACATTGTCGTAACAACTATCCCCACGTTGGTGATCTGGACGTGATGTGAACATGCTTACCTTGACAGAAACTCTCACTTCGAAATGAACACGCCCATCTCAACAGTAACGCCCACTTCTATCTGAACACGCCTACTTTGATTGATGGACCCCATTGAACAGTAGACTTGCATCTCGTGACTGCGACATTGACCTCTTCAATATGCCACTTCTCAGTCTCGATCACACATAACGTACAGCGTATTCACTCGACTGCTAAAGGCAACACAGGAGCGACCACGACAGTAACATAATACAGCTCTCTCGATCAGCACACAAAAGTGCGGTGATCTTAATACAGCTCTCCCGGCTTCTCGCAAAACAGCAATGAATCAACTAGTGTTATCCTTTCATCGAATTCTATCACAAATAAAATTCTGGTGGGGGAGTACTGTAGCGTTTATACCACTACAAAAATATAATTCCCTTTATCTAGTATATAAGACATGTTAACTCGATTCTTTGGTGGGGTACCTTTTCATCGATGAAGGTTGACATTGTCGTAACAACTATGCCCACATGTTTGTATACTGTCTTATTCTTTGTTTGCTGACTTAACTTTCCAAGAGCAGTCAAATTCTACACTGATTAGAAAAATTTCTTCCAGTGGAAGCTAAGTTTTTGTTTTAATTCATTATTCTTTTTTTAATTATATTTAAATTTACTTTTCACATTACTTCATGCAAACCATCCAAAAGTTTAAATGAAATGCCTCTTTGTGCCAGTTCTCTCATGGTAAGCCTTTTAAAGTTTTTCAACCGGTAACCACAACCATCAATGTCACTATTTAAGCAGCTTGTTTGATGTAAAGTTATCATTTTTTGATATATCAAATTGATCAAATGTTCGTTGCTCAGCCATGCGTCACGGGAATAATAATAAAATTAATACCAATAATAAAATGTCAGCAACACAATTAATGATTGAAATTATATATATATATATATACATATATGTNCTATATATATATATATATTAAAAAGCAGGAAAACACAAAATGAAATCTATAAAGCGAGTAGCGAAGTCAAATAAACCGGAATCTTTTAAAAATTATTTGAAATATTTTCATAACAGATTACAAAATATGAAAAGAGAAGCGCAAATAGCGGAATTTTGTTTTAAGGTGCGTTTTCACTGAAGTACTGAACCTCGTTTTTTTTTAGTCACCAAGGACTGGCCCGAAAATAGAAGCGCGGAAGGTCATACTGGATAATTTAAAGGAATTTATAATTAATAAGATTGATATTTATAATACAATTTTAATGATTTTAGAAAATTAACATTTATTTGAGAAAATAAAGAGAGAAGAGAAACATGATTTGCCCATTTATCTCAGATTTTTAGCCATGGATTTGCACATGGTGAAAATATAAATTAACAAGTTTGAAGTTTAGAAGTTTGTTTTTAAGTATATTAAAAATAACATACAATTAACTTAATGATTTTATATAGGATTTTTTTTCCTTTTTTGACAACATAAGATAATTACCTGAATTTTTCGAAACATGAAAAGGGGAATTTAAAGCTTCTTTTTTTCTATGTGGAATGTGAATTTCGACGGAGCAAACAATTAACCGTAGGTATCATGGATATTTGATTCGCTTCTGGAATATGATCTATTTCTTGTTTCAATTTTCTTAAATACGCATTTTAACGATAAGAATAGAAACATTTTGCTGCGTTTTTGTAAAGTAACAAGCACAGTCAAATATTTATTTAGCATAAATTGGACGTTTCAAGTTGCTGGGAAAATGCATTGTAATATCGTTTGTACGAAAACCGTTATGCATGAAAGTTTTAATCCATAGCGAAAATAAATACCTTAAGCAGTCTCATAGAATACTCAAAGTTTTCGTTGGAATTGGATAAAAAAAAACAGCACAATTGCATCTTGTTAAAGTGTAAGTAGAGAAGGAGATACAATCCACCCACGAAACAAAGATTTCTGTGCGTTAGAGAAAATGAGAAGACATTGTTTACTCTGCGAATCTCTATTCGGTCCCTAAGTTCGGAGAACAGAATGTTTCTGAAACATTCTTTTACATGTGAATGTATTCTTTTATTCCTTTAGAAATTGCATTTCTTTGAGATCTTTGATCTTTCCGGCATTGCTTTTTTCTTTGGAAAAAAAGGAAGCCAAATCTCTGAGGAAATAAAAGCTGGGAAAACTTTCGAGTAGAAAGGAGAAAAAGCTGAAAAACTTAAATACCCGAAGTTAAGTTTTGCGTGTCGAGAATGGTGAAAGTACTTTTTATCCGTTTTGTCTAAAGCACTGTTGAATGAAACTTTATTTACTAAGAAATATAGGTTTTTGTTTATTGGAAAGTGATTCTTTTGGTTACACCGTATTTTATAGGTAACTTATTTTTTTTCTCTTTTAATATTACGAGAATTTTATGAACTTCTGGACTTATAAAAGTTTTCCTGATCGCGAAAACTTTATGGATTTATCATAGGGTGCTCACAAAATAAATTAATCATTTTGAACTTAAATAATAAAAACACGAATTGAGAAATAAATATTCCGTTTGTTGCATTGCAAAAGTCATAAATTTTGAAAAGAATGCAGTGGTGCCAAATATTTCCGAATTTAGCCACAAGGTGGCGGCAACATCTTGATGGAAATAAAAACTTACAGAACGTCTTGTTTTCTGTTGATTGTTGCTTATTTAGTTCATGCTTAAGGTAGTGCTGCAAAGATGAAGAATTCTGTGATGCAATGTATATTTCTGAATGAATAAAAATTTCCCTGTTTACTGAAAAAGTATGGATTTATCACAGGGTGCTGCCAAAATAATTGACTCATTTTGAACTTAATAAAAGCACAATTGAGAAATAAATAGGGCACCAATTGCATTGTTATTGGAAAAGTTGTACATTTTTTAAAACAATACATTGGCGTTGGGCAGTTCCAAATTTCACCCCAAGGTGGCTCTTGTTGGAAAAAAAACTTGCAGAATGTCTAGTTTTCTGTTGATTGTTGTTGAAGTCCATGCTTAGAAATCTGTGGTACAATGATTTTCTTTTTGTTGAAAATATGAAGTATTTTTCGGAACAGTGTTTTATTATTTATTCATTTATAATTTTTATTTTTTATTTTTAGTATTAGAATTTCACACAGTCTGAA
Organism: Parasteatoda tepidariorum; assembly: GCF_043381705.1. Taxonomy (NCBI): domain Eukaryota; kingdom Metazoa; phylum Arthropoda; class Arachnida; order Araneae; family Theridiidae; genus Parasteatoda; species Parasteatoda tepidariorum. The sequence continues at coordinate 23,831,088 of NC_092204.1, forward strand.
TCATAGAGCTATGGAAGCCAGTATAAATTTCCAATGGAAATTTATTGTGAAGAGACTGGTGAAGTAAGCAATTAAAAGCCACCTAATGTCAAATATTGAATTGTTTGAATGTGTTTCTAACAGAGGATTTCTTCTCTTCCTGTGTTCTTAATATTCATGTTCAGGATAGATCAGTGATTTTGTTAACACTCTGTACATATATAATGTCGAGATCTCGAGAGGAGTTAACAGTATTGAACGAATACAATTTAAAAAATAGTTTATTAATAAAGCTCAAATTAATAAAACAATAATGTTTTTAATGCAATTTAAAAAGAAAAGAATCATAATCATTATGTTAAATGTAATTAATAAATATTATGTAATTAATATTATTGAATATTATAATTTATATAGATAATTATTATGTTATGCTAATAATTAATAATACTTAATTAATATTATAATTTTTATAAAATAATATAATTTCATAATTTTTATAATTAAACATAATTGTGCAAGATTTTTTTATATATGTAAACTAGTTTTACAGTTGTAACGAGTTTTACAGTTTTATATTTTCTTTTCTAATTTGCATATTTTGTTAACAAGAAGAATTTAAAAAAAAATTATAATAACATTAAGGCACTGCAGTTTTCGTCCCCTTCTGACGAAACTCCGATCATATTTTCTGAATTGCAAATACCTTCCATATTTTGTGGACAAAAAAATCCAAATTTGTTTAAAAAAGAGATTTTTAAATTTAGAATGTACACTAATAAAATAGTACCATCGAAACTATGAGGATATGCTAAATTTTACAGTATTTCCGGCTCTAAGGGAAAACCAAAGCACATGGTTATTTTTACCGAAGCTTTTTGGAGTTGAATTTATAAATAACAAAAGAATATGTTCTTATTTTCACGCTGTTACGACATAAAATGACATGGTAATTTCTTTTAAATCTTATGATTTTATTAAATGCGTGGTGATAACAGCTATAATTTTAAAAACAAAGCAAGAAAAAAGTTTCCAGCATGCTGTTACCATACGAACGGAAAAATTACCAAATGGATGGTTTAAATATAGTATATTTTGTTTTTACCTGGATTAGGATGTTTTTTTTTAAATTTTTTTTACAAGAAATGTCAATACCATATGAATATGCTGATTTTACCAGTATTTTTCTCCTAGCGGATGCTGCAAATTAATTCACTTCCTTAAAGTGTGAATGCCTTACCATTGAGAATATATCTGAGTTCTTGAAATCTCGCTGATTTGATAAAAAATTATACTTAACGATGAAGCATTTTTAAGACAAACATTTCTGTGCCCAGCCTTTAGTGATTTTGTTATTTAATCATCGCTAACACAAGATTAAATGAAGATTTATTCCTTTGGATACTCACTTAAATTAATTGAAATAGATCCATTATAAGATTCAGTTGCAAATCCATTAAGTTCATCCTTCAAAGTATTTGAAATGTTTCCAAGTTTACTAAGTATTACCTTAAGACCTATTAATTGAACGATGTACATGTTATGCAATACAAGCGTTAAAAAAAAGTAGTGTATCCGTTTTAAAATACCATAACTTTGTTGATCGTTAGTTTTTCTTTCACTGCACTTTTTTCTAGTTTTATTGCGCACTTTAGTTATTTTCTCTTTAGTTTCTGAGCTTCGAAAACAATAAGAAATTGATCTAACTCAGAAACAAATTGATATAACTCTGAGAAGAAAAAAAAGTATGTTCAAAACTACCAGATTCTAATAAAATTTACCGTGTTTTTAGCTCTATGGGGACACCGAAAATCTTGGCAATTTTAACTGAAGTGCGTTGGCAATGATTTTATAAAAATTAGCAATAAAATATAAGTTTTCAATGCGTGATAAAACTTGGTAAATATAGTAGAATTTAGTAATTTTATAATGATACCTAAGAGCATGGTATAAAATTCATTTTTTGGTTAAATTTACTTTTCAGTTTTGCATATTTTTAATAAATGTTTAAGGTAAGAAGAACTATGCTTTTGAAAACTAAACTTCCCTGTAAACCGTTGGAATAGGAACCGAAAAATTACCAAATGAATGATTTAAATATCGTATATTTCGGTTTTATTAACAAAATTTATGTTACTTTCGCTTTTTTGTTTTAATTGAAACTATATTACTATGCAATAATTTTATCCGAATTTTGTTTCCTCATTATAATTTGTACTTATCAAATAACCACATGCATCTAATATGTAAATTTTATTTCTAAATACAAAAGAAAAATGATAGCTTATATTAGAATCATTAAGAATAAAAAGAAATAAACTGAGTGAGAAGGCGAATTCTTTGCAACATCTTCGATTTTAATTAAAAGTGTCTATCTGAAAACATAAATAACGGTTTTTCTTTGAAGGTATATTTTATTTAGCTGAATTGATATTTATCCAGCGTTTGCTTCGTTTTTTATTAAAACATGCATTAAAAAATGAGTTGCATGACTTTCTTTTTAAGTTCTCTTGAAGACTTGCATCATTTCAGTCTCTTTTTTATGCGTTCGAAGCAAATAACTGTGAGAGCTAAAATTATCTCAAGAAAAAGTTCAGTAATTAAATTTCTCATAACGAGTTCCTTAACGTAAAAGTAGAATAGCCTGAAGGCTTGATGGGAAAAAATGAGAGTCAGTCTAAATCAATGCAAAAAGTTGTATAAAAAACTAAATAAGAAATGCAATGTCAACAGCTGGGAGTCACCTTTTATATTCTTTTTTCGTTACAGTAAAAAATGGATTCAAATTTAATTCTTATTTCCATATGTGTCATAGATGTAAAAATAAGCATTGATTAGTGCCTTGCTATATATGTATGTCAAAGTTTTATTTTCATAGAAATTTTTAATAGTATATTTACTAACTAACTGATAAAGACGCATTTTTAGATTGCTGAGAGAAAAAAACCGCGCCACAAATCCTTCACGAATTGTTTTCCTTACTTTATAACTTGCAATATATAGGGTGATTCTAAAAAAATGGGCAACATTTTAGGAAGTGATAGTACACACCCAAGCAAACATATTTCATCAAAGAATGCATAGTCGAAAACAAAAAGCAAAACCGCTAGAGGGCGCCAAAGTTTATGTTCTTATATGAGGCAAAAGCACACAAAGAACGATGAAGTTAAATTATAACAGCAAATTTAATGGCATGTGATTACAATAAGTATTCAAAACAGTGGTCGGCAGCGACTATGCACTCTGTACAACGGGAAGAATAGATAGGCGAACATTCTGAAGCACACCTGGCATATCACGTACTTTCCCTGCAGCGGCCGAAAGCTTGGCGACAAGTTCTTCTGCAGATTCAAAGGGAGTCTCATACATGAGACGTTTGCATCAAACAACTTTCCAAACGCGCCAGCACCTTTACCTTTGCGTTTTGTTTTCGACCCTGCAGTCTTTGATAAAAATTGTTTGCTTGGGTGTGTACTCTCACTTCCTAAAATTTTGCCCATCTTTTCAGAATCACCCTGTAGATTTTCTATATTACTGAGCATATCTTTTGATCAAAGCAAAGGTGTTAACTTGTTTTAGAAATATTAATTAATATTTTTTGTTTCTTGATATATTAATTACCAAAAAATCTTTAAATCTTAAGTACAGATGTTTACGAAGTTTCACAAAACTTTGTAATTCAATTTCAATGAAAATTACAGAAAACACCTTATATAGTTTGACATTTTTTTTCTTCAGAAATTTGTTATAATTACTAACGGCTTGATTACAACTCAATCCATATATTTACTTACCATATAAGTTAACTGAAATATAGACTAGCAATAGTTTCATTTTATTACTTTACGAATGAAAAATTTTTGCAATATACAATTTGAAATATTAATGAGATGTTTTCGAATATGTAAAAATTTCAATCTAAAAATATTTCTTACATGAATGAAAAATTTAAAAAAACATTTTAAATAGTTCAGAAAAATTTCAAATATATCAGGAACTTTTCAGCAGGAAGTTTAATACTTTCTGCATTTTTTTCATGTTTCAGGCTTAGATAAAAAATAATAGGTTTATTTTAAATATTTTTTGTGATAAAGTTTTATTACTTATCTGAAGAGCAAATTTGGTAGATGTGTAGTCGGATATATTCTATGATAATTATACGTAATAAAAATATAAAAAATTACAAATCAATAAAGTGAATAAATGAACCAGTATATAAAATAAAATGTTAATATTTTATTTTATACTTCACTACAATGTATTATAATTTTTCTCCACTTTCAATCTTTTATTTTTATTGCAATCAACTTCTTGAAGAATCGTGTCCAATTTGCATTTTGCATAACATCTCTTTGAAAATTACGCTTAATACATCATTATCATAGTGTACTTAAAATATGTTTCGATCGTGATTATATAAGATGTGTTTAACAATGAATAAACCCTTTGGTTATGAAACATTCAAAAGATGAAAGATGCCCCTATTCAACTCCATTCCTGCTCTTAATCTATATTATTTCCTCGAACCTTCACTAAACTCGTTAATCAAGACGTCAGCTGAAATTGAGTTGTGGTGAAAACACCTCGACAGCCCTTCACGTAAATACGCCATCAATTTTAATTAATCCATAGCGATAAATGAGCGCATATTTACAAATCATTTGTTAAACAAAAATATGGTTAAAAATGAAGTGTTTATAAATTTAACATGTAGGAAATGCCTTCAAAAATGCAACTTAATGTGTATGATTTGAAAGACAGGAAATGTAATTTATATAAAATTAACGAAAATTGATTTAGTAACTGGAGCAACAGAAAATAAAATTTTATTTTTGTTTATTGATTAACAGAATTATCAAGAAATTCTAGTTCAAAAACTTATATACTTGAAATAAATTTTAATATTTGTTTGTATAAATATAAATTAAAAATTGTAGAATAATCTACAGGTGAAACTTATTCAGTTATAGAGTATTTCATAATTCTTAGTGAGCAATGTATTTTTACCAATTTTATTATGATTATGACATACGGCTCAAAGTCTCAGCACTTAACCCTCAAATATATATTTGAGGGTTAAAGTGCTGAAATTAAAAAAAAAAAACTAAAATTAATTTCAAAATTTAGATATTTTACATAATTTAATAAGCAAAGCACGATAAAAAATATTTAAAAAAAATACTTCACCTAACTAAACTTTGCCAAAATATGATCAGATTTTCACATAATAAGTCTAAATCTGTATGATTGACCTTGCGTTGTTTTAGAAATTGGATCTTGGATATGCTAATTAATTAAGACAGAGAGCAAACAATTTCGGTAAAATTCCTGTATGGAAATGACATTTCCAGTCAAAAAACACAAGTTTGTTTAATATAACAAAATATGCGGTATTTAAACCATTCATTTGATAATTTTTGTGCTCATATGTTAACGGATTACAGGAAATTCTGGATTTAAAAATTTTAGTTCTCATTACCCCACATTTAGTAACTGAAAAGTAAATTTAAACGAATAAATGGAATAAGGAGATCATAATAAAACTTCAAATTGACTTACAATATGGCAATAAAGCAACATTTTATTGTTATTTTGACAAGAATCATAACCAAAGCATTTCGGGGAGAATTACTGAGTTTTTAAGTAATCCCATAGAGTCAGAAAAACGGTAAATATTACCATATTTACAAAACTGAAAAGTAAATTAAACTTAGTAAATGGTTCTTACACCACGTTTACACATTTATTTACATTTGGAACAGCTGTACTGTATTTTAGTTTATAGTAGGGTAAAATAATTAAAAATATAATAAAACATGAAGGTTATAACGTTGTCACTTTTGTTTTGAAAAAGAATCATTTAACGCATGCTATAATTTTTAATGCTTAGTATTGCTTTTGTGCATCTCTTGCCTTTTTTACTGCTATGTCAAAAAGTTTTAGTGAGACAAAAGCTAAGAAAGTAATTTATGCTTAAAAATCATAGTGTTAAGGAAAAAGGTATTTGTTGTCTAAGAGAAACTAAAGTGAATTTTCGAACTTGCTTGCTTAAATGGAAAAATGTTATCATTTTTAGTCATAATTCCTTATGATTTTTCAATTGCATTTAACTAACAATAAATGACTTGAATATGTTTCACTAATTAGAATGCTTCTTATTTTTAGTTTCAAAAATAAAATCAAAATAAAATCATGGTCTTGTGCTCCTATTTATTTATTTTGTCAAAACATCAGCTATAAGTATGTGTGTGTCCATGTTGCATGCTCTAACGCTGTTTTTCGAAGCTCTATCACCCAAGAAAATAAAAAAAGCCATAGTTGTAAGTGCCTTACACTTGAAGCAATGTGATGATTTTAAACTATATAGATAATCCAGCTGTGGAAAATTATCTGGGCTAGAACAGACAAATAACTTAAATATAATAAAAGTTATTAAACTTCTTTTGGAAAATCATGAATTTAGCGACATTTTTCCCCTAGATGAAAATTATCAAAATCACTGCTTTATTCTCAATTTTTTAAAATTTTTAGCAACCCAGGTAATGCAGCAATGGTGTAAGTTTTTTAATATCAAAAATTTAGACCACAACCACTTTTCATTTCGACAAAATTGTGGCTTTTCGTCACATTGATGTTTTGCACCATTTTCAAAAAAAGAGTAGAAAGGCTTTAGATAGGCAAAACTGTTCCTTACAGTCATGAGTAACAGATGCAAACTCCCAGTTATAAAAATAGCATATTATTTGCAAAAAAGAATAATGTCATGTTACAACGGAGTCTTCGAAAAACAGCCTTAAAATATAGTTGAATAAATGCATACAATACATAACAATTGCAATATATAACGAATAAGCAAATATTGAAGTAGTTATTGGAGTAAAGTTTTAGTCTTCGTGTCATCATGCCCCTAAGGACTTAACGGAAGAGATGCATTTTTAAAAGAGATACAGTGAAGGAAGTAATAAAAGAAAATGTCTGGAAGCAGATAATATTTTTACGGATAAAGATTGCAATGTTTGTTTCATCCCCATATCGCCGGAACAAGAAAAAGCAATTACGGAAAAATTGGAAATGTTTCGGAATCAATTTAGTTTTGCATAGAATACCTGCTCTTTTTTCATTTCTCCCAGGCATAATTATAAAAGAAACTATGGGGAATGTTAAGAGAGGAAGATAAATTTAAGGATTAGGTTTCTATTTCTTACTGCATCGTGTATGTCTTAGAGAATATAATTTTTTTAGAAAAAAATTTTCAAAATAGAAAAAAAAAATACAGGAAATTTTCAAGATTTTTCAATGTAGCATCTTTTAGGCTTTATTTACCTATTTCGAAAAAAGAAATACTGAAACAGATTACAACCTTGATTACAATAACTTTTAATCGAAAGGTGGAATATTCGATGAAAAATATCTATTTATTTATGGTTCTTGGTGGAAACTTGTTCTTACCTTAAATAAATATCCGTTATATATATNTTATATGCAATTTTAATTTCACTTTCTATTAATATTATTATAAAAACATGGAAGACCATTAAATATTTATTTCAGTTTTTTATTAAAGTCAAAAGTCAGATGAAATTTTAGTTTTTATTGATTATAATTTTATATTGGGTTATATATATATATATATATATATATGGGCAAATCTCTAGAACCTTTAAATTTTTGATAAAAAAAAATTTAAAAAAATATATAGGCGCACTATTTTAAACCTCCAGGATTGTTTGAAAATGATAGAAATATCGGAAAATAATCGTGAACATCGAAAATTTCGATGCCTTTATAAGTATAAACAAATTATTAAAATTTTTGAATTTTCCTTATTAACCTTTTATTTTTCAACTAAGTTCTGATATGTTAAATTCGATTAATTAATCCTGTGGTTACGGTTTAACAGGGTTACGGTCTGGACAACCTAGGGAATAGATCTAAAACGTTACTCAGATGCAACGCAATGCGATGCACACAACACAGAAAATAAATTGGGCAATGACAAACGTGTGATCAAAATTTTGATTGATTTTAACATTTACTTTTTAGATCTGCGTCAGGTTACGGTCTTGACATCGCTACTGCTACCTCACCGAATGGCAGTTTGGGATAAATTCGATTAATTTGTAATTACTGCAAATAAAAATATTCATCTATAATAATGATACAAGTTTGTTCTACTTTAATTAAGCTTTTGGAATATCACTAACATGAAACTCGCAGAATTGGATTGTATACCTTTTTTTTCAATTTTCGATGGTTATGGTTTGACGTGCCAAAATTTCGCGACAAACTTTAAGTGTTTGCAAACGTCAATATTTACGAAAAATATCATTCAAGAAAATATTATAGTACAGTTGATACACTTATTTATGTTTTTAGTGATTTTCAGTTTTTTTTAAGCAGAATACATATTGAAAAAATAAAATAAAAAGTATGTTAAACTCTCTAAGCGACACTCCTGAAAAGTCGTCAAACGTAGGATTGAAGTAAGAAATGAAGGTCAAAATCAAGTTACTCGCGATCAAAACTGTACGTATCTTAAAGTTAATAATGCATAGTTACTCCTATAATTTTATTAGAATTAATTTTCCCTTATTGTGTTATATATTTATAAGAAAAGTTTGAAGACACCATAGGTTAAAGGTTCTAGACATTTGCCCTTATATATATATATATATATATATATATATAAGATCCCTCATTTTCCTTACTCTTTTTTAATATTCTGTCAAATATCAGGTATCATTTGCGAGCATTACATTATTATATTTGTGAATACGGTTTTAAAATATTTCCATACAGTTTTACTTAGATATTTTGTTAATAATATTTTTGAATTTTGCTGTACAGAAATTATAATACATAAATTATTCTCTTATAATAATAATATAATCTCTTATAATAATAATAGTTACACATGTATAATAATAATACATGTTTTGAAAATAACTGGAAGAAATTCCAAAAAAAAATTTTAATTTATGAGTATGTTTTTTAAAGAAAGTTTGTTATGCCGTTTTTATTTTAAGTTTATACTCTTTTAATTTACATGCAATATGTTTTTAATTTTGCGATTAATTTAGTGTTTTATTTTTAATCTTAAGATTGTTTTCATTTTTTTTTCTCTTTTAGAAAAAAACTAATATTTTACTTTATCTGATAATAGTATTTGCTTGCCTACTAATTAAACAATATATGTATTAGACTAGAATTAAAATTCAAACAGCTGTAACATAACATTGAGACGTGACAGTTCAAAAAAAAGTTGGAATAATTTGATTGTTTTTAAATTTTTTTGTCAGATGTACTTTTTGTTACGTGTTTTTAAATATTTCCCTGATATTAGAAACATTTTGAATGGTATTGTTGAATTCTTTTCGAACAAAAATACGTAATGAAATTTTATTATCTAAGTAAATAATTATACAATTGCAGAAACAATATTAATACTAAATTCTTTTTGAAATATTAAATCTCATAATGAAATATGAGAATATAAATTTAAAAGTAATTATTTTTATCTAAAATATTGTTCCTAATTCATTTTCCAGTAAAGCACATTTTTTCAAATTAGGTTCACAAAATATTTTAATTGTTATTTTAAGGAGAATATTTAAAAATAAACTAAATTAATTATTATCTATTAAAACAAACTGATGAGAAATCTGATTATGTTTGCAAGTTATTTGAAAATAACATCTCTCTATTATAAAGTTGATTATATGAGTTTGTTACTGCATACTTGAGCGAACAAAAGAGGAAAAGAATTCCCTGCAGTTGCTTGTTGAATCAGTTCCTGAATTAAGCTATTACAGGATTACGAATACAGCTCTCTTCTGGATTTGATAGGTTTATACATAATGATTAAATCAATGAAGTTTGGATATCGGACGATTGGACATCTGCGCCTCTCGTGTCGATCATTAATTTTCTGGAGACATTGAATTGACAGCCTTAATGTTATTCCGTTGTCTACTGGTTACATAGTATGAAGTAGAGATTTCTTGTAGTTTGAATATTTCCATAGAAGATAGCTTTTTCTTGTACTTTTTCTAAGTTTACAATCAGCTGCAACACAGAATGCTAGTCTCAAAATTGAACATTTTATAGCTTTATTTATCGAAACATAATATTAATGGGACAAAACTCTCAACTAAATAATTGCGATTCTTGCTCTTTGTGAATGTACTTAACAGTCCAAGTATGTTATTGCCATTTTTGTTTAAAAAAAATTATAAAATAAATGAAATATGATTTCCATTTTAAGAATATCGAAATATATGTTAAAAATGCAGCTTAATTTTCTATTAATTTCCTTTTTAAATACTGTTCTTACTTATTTAAATATTGTATAAAGTAGATATACTTTGAACTCCAAAAAGAACATATACCGCTGAGATCATAAATTTAACTTCTTAGATGCTAAAACATTTTTTTTTACAAAGCTCACTGAAAGCACCATTAACACTCGAAGCACCATTGGGATAATTTTAATCGTCTTTCGCCATTTCTTATGTTTTTTCCGATGATACTCGTGTGCTTCCAAGCTCATTTTTTTTTTTACTTTTTTCTTTTTTTTTTACTCATACCATATCAAAATTAAATGCCTTTCTGTTGATTAGCGAAATAAAAAATTATTTAAATAACTAAAACAGCCGGAAGGGGTCTTTTTGATCCTCATTAGAAAAACATTCAGTTTTGAAGTTTTTATGGCTGTTTAGTTTTTTCTCTACAATTCATCTTCATAATATTTTCAGTTCCACAAAATCATAGTCGTCCTAAAAATTTCACTCGCAATAGTTTTCGTGAAACTATATGGTAACTCAGATACAATTACTAAAGTAGCCTAGTTGAGTTCCTATTGAATTATAATTTCGTTATCACGTGTGAAATAAACCATGTACACTTTGATTATATACAGTTATATTTGCTAAAAACCTGGACATGAAAGTATTGCTAAGGAACAGTTATTGCAACGTAAGTATTAATAAAAACTTCTTGTATGGCGTTCAAGCCACGTGTCTCTGATTTCAACTGTATAGTGCTGTTACTTCTAAACAAAATTAAAATTAGTTTAAGTTGGTCGGAGAAATCTCTTTGTAAGAAAAACAATAATTTAAGAAATGCAATAATGTGTAAACGAATTATTAAGACTGATACACTCTGGTTTTTTGGCTCTATATGTACAAGTACCATAATCGATGTCTTGCAAACAATGGCAATTTTGAGCATTATTAAAGTGTAGACGGGCATTTTGGTACAGTATACAATTACCATAATTAGTGCTAAGACAAGCAATGATAATTATAGTTAAAGCATTAAAGTATAAGATATATTGAACACTTTATACATGTCCCACAATCAGTGCTAGAACAAGCAATGTTATTTGTTGTACCTTTATATAAAGGTATATTTTGCGCATTTTCTTATCTTTCGATTAACGGTTTTTGCTTATGGTTTTCAAATTACATTGCGCCTTTACTGGAAAATGAACTTTCGAAGATATCAGGGAAAGCATATTTGAACCAGAAACAGAGTCTGTGATGAATTGGGATGTTTTTCTTACTTTGTATTGGAAAATATCATTAGCCACCGTGATTATGTTGACCTTATGGGGGATCAGGTACTGCTTTTCACTCAACATCTTCATGGCATGTATGTCGATGATTTTTTTCAAGAGGGTAATCGTAAAGTTCACTTGGTCTAAAAAATATGAGTCTGATTTCAAGAAAACTTTATATGTCTTATTCCATATAAATTTACTTACATAACTGAGCATTGAGATATGACGGGAAAATTGGAACAACGAGTAAAATACTGTTGTCAGTTATCCATAACTTATCAGACTTGCCCACTGAAAAAAAGTATGACGAAATCTAATGAAGAATCGTAAAAGTAACCGTGTTTTTGACTCTATGAGGACACCAAAAAACCAGCAAATTTTTACTGAAGTAGCTTGTTAATTGTTTTGGTAATATTAACAATAAAATATGGTTTTGGGTGTGATAAACTTCGTAATTTTATTATGATATCACAAAGCATAGCAAAAAAAAACATTTATTTGATTATATTTAATTTTCAGTTTGGAATTTTTTACTATGTGGTAATAAGAAAATATAGAATATAGAATTTAAAATATAGAATATGAATTTCCGATAAACTTCTATGATTTACTAGCAGAAAAATTACCAAATGAATTGTTTAAATACATGCATTTCTTTTTTTTAATAGCCAGAAATATTATTTGGTACCAATGTTTACTCTCTTATGCGTGACTTCATCTTATGGGTAATAAGAAATACATATTTAGATACGCTACAAATTTATTTAGTGACTCGGGATTTTAGTGTAATAAGTTATTTTTGGAAATCTTTGTCCTGTATAGTCAAAAACTGGTGTTCTCGCTCTCATATAAGGATATATTCTTTTGCGGTATATTTTATAAATATAATTTTAATCTTGGAGAAAATAATTGTTTAAACTTAATTTATTATGGTATAAGAAGATATAAAATAATACCAACCTTCCCAGCAATGTAATATATTCTCCAAAATAGATAAATGAAAAAACAAATACTTTCATTTCTTACATCGTCCATCGACTTCCAAAGACATCTTTGTCTTTTAACTATCATTAATAACCTCACATCTGGTGTGGTTTCCCAGAGATGTTTGGGGATACTAAAGGAGGGATAAATGCAAATTTCAGCACGAATTTTAATTTTAATAACATTATGAAGCAAAATTATATATGTCCTCTTTATGAGTCCCATATGCATAAGAATTTCAATTAACTTTATTATTTTTGGTACCTAATGAATATGCACCTATTACCACAATACCAGTAGTACTACCACCTAAATGATGAAGCTCCATTTGCGCCAATATTAGTATGATTCTTTACTTTTCTCTTTAATGAATTAGTACCTTTTCTCCGTTAAAATTGCTTCTTAATGCGTAATAGTTTTAGTTTCAATCAAATATCAATTAAGCTATATTTCTAAATATGATTGTTCCCAAGGCAACAGGAACACTTTTCTTACAGTCAAAATTTAACATGGCATGTATTTTGGAAGACTACTTGTCTTGGTATCGTCCTCTTTATTACTAAAATTGAGATGTTACCACAGATAAAAATTAAGAATTGAGCAAACGTGGTTAAATAGATGGTATACATCATGATCAGCTGTTGTAGAGCCTATCTGACTTAACAAATAAAAAAAAAATATTAAAAACTGTGCAATATAGTTTTTTTAATAAAATAACCTAGAAAACAATGCTGATGATATCTTTAAAATGTGTGAAAAAATAAAGAATCATCGGTAGTTTATTTCATGCCCGGATACTTCTTTAGCCTCAAATTATTTAACGTGTCTCAGCTAAAAATCATAAATTTAAGCCTAGGATATGAAATCTTGCAAACACCTGTCGATGTTACACTTATGATTTCAAATATAATAGATATGAATTCTTTAGTAAATTTTAAGAGCACGAAAAATTTTATAGCATTAAAATTTGTGCATTTTTAATTTTGTTATTGATTGCATGACATTTCACGTTTGTGTACATGTTATTGTCTATTTATAAGAGTTGCTTTGAAAGAAAAATTTATATAAACATTTTATTAAAAACCACTACCATTTTTTTCTTTAAACGCTACTTAGATTTTTATCAATAAATAGCTTTTCTTTAATTCTGCGTAATTTAAATATATAGATTTGATTTCCAAATTTTGGGGAAAAAGTGGAATGATGAATGCCTTGAACTTCCTCGATTACTAAAGGGTTCCCTTTTCGTGTCTGGGGAGACACTGCGTCGTGGGTGGCCTCATTGGAATATCGATTGAATCTGTGCCTTTGATATTCCCACACAATCAAAGCATCTTTGATGTTAAGCACGCGACATCATAGAATATCGTTTCATTTGATGTGTCATAGGTCAATGTATGATTCTGAAAGGGCAGATGCGGTTAAGTACATGCCTCAGTCTATCATAGATCGCATTATTGCACTAATATGGAGAGTAAAATATATTTCATCATCTAAAGTTAATGTTATTATTTTTTGAATGTTCGATAATCATTACTTATAGGCATACTCAGAACTATCGTTCTTTGCCTGGGATGACACTGGAAGTGCTGCTTATTTAACGTTATCCGGTGGGCACTCGTGACCTAAGTCACGGGGGTGAGCAGCAATACCCACGTCATACTGACACATATACCCATTCATAGGGTGGGCCACATTAACACATCACAGAACAACACACATATACAGTATATTTTGTCAACAGTGTCCTGAGTAGGATTCGAACCCGCTACCATTGGCTTTGAAGAAGGGCACACTGACTGCTCATCCATCATTTGACCATCAATTTTTATTGCAGACTATGATGATCTTATAAAAATAAATTCAACTTCGTTTATACATTTATGCATTCAGCTTAACAAATTGTGCTGTAACCGATGAGAATGCTTAAACTAACGAATCTTGAAATATTTAAATTATAGGGACATGAAAATAAGCAAGTATCAATAATTTTTATTGATATCTTTTCATTTTTTTTTTCGAAAAAAAAATACCAAACCATTTTTATTTTTACCTCTAGTACATGCAGAGTTTTGCAGAGTAGTACATGCAGAGTTTCGCTAGTACATGCAGATATTGATGCTCTTTTTCAAGGGAATAAAAATAATACCTTTATTCAACCTACTGACTAACAAGAAAAAGGCGATAAACTCACATGAATAATATATCATTCCAATCTTACTAAGTTAGGGATATTTTAATTTAATTATTCTTTGCTTTAAATTCTCTGAATTTTCTATTTTTTTCTACACAATATTTTTTTATTTATTTCAAACAATTTTTTGAACCATGCAGTGGAATTTAATTCAACTTTTTTAACTATATTGCCAGCTAGTGCAATTTTTATTTTCCTGTTTGAAAATTTTTATCAACAAGAATTAATTTCTGTCCGATAAAAAAAGAGCGAAGAAAACGTGAAATTCTCATGGTAACTAAAATATTTTTAAACTTTTTTTAAAGCATTTCATGCCCAAAATTCATTTTGATAAGAAATTTCAAAAATGTCGGTTATAAAAGGAAAAAAAAATATTTTAAAAATGAAATATTTAATTTCTTGCTCATAATAAAGGGATGGGTAAGGTAATTTCAGCTCTGGTAAACGCAAAAAGTCAAATTTCATGAACAATACAATCTTTTACAGTTTTTTTTTTCTATTATCTGTGTCACATAATTAATACTTTGCTAATTAAATACGTCGCGTTCAGTTGGGTAGTGTAGAAAGGAAAATATTTTAATTTGTGTTTTTCAGTCTTATTTATAACGAGTTAAAGTATATCAATAAACTGATTACTTACACTTTTATTCATCGATCAAATTTTTTAATTAAAATTCCAAAGGTTCATATCTATTTAATATTTTTTTAAGATTTCAAAAGTAATAGCATTAAAATTAAGTTTTTTTTATATAAAACCGGATTTAACATATTTACTTAGTTTTTTGCCTTAAGTCATATTCCTAACAATTTAAAATATTCCAATAAACTGCTAACTTACACTTTTATTTATCAATGATTTTTTTTTTCATGAAAATTCTAAAGATTCATATCTATTTAGAAAGAGAACCGGTTAGCTCTGCTTATTTTCGAATTCTTGTGAGTGTTTATGGTGAATAACAGGGATGGCCAACCAGCGGCTCGCGAGCCACATGCGGCTCTTTGAAGGATTATTCGGGGCTCTCGATAAATGTACCCGAGTTCACTTTTCATTTTTGTTCTATTATATTTTAATATTTTTCTGAACCCATTTGAAATTCAAGCTGAGTTTTTCCATTTCCAATATAATTATGACCCAAAACGCATCTGAAGAATTAGAATTAATAGAGATGCAAGACGATCAAACTCTACTATTAAAATATAAGTCGAGGTCGATTACTGAATTTTGGAAATTCGTACAAGAATCGAAGTATCCTGAATTAAAAAAGGCTGCTTGTCTAATTATTTCAATATTCGTAATAACGTACTTATGTGAATCATTTTATTCCACTTTAAGATTCGTGAAATCTAAACACTAATCAGTATTAACTAATCAGCATCTCAAGGAATTACTAAGAAGTGCTGTCACCAATTATTCACCAAATTTTAAAGTATTGTCAAGAGAAATAAAACAAATAAGTTTAATTTTTAATATTTAAATTCAATGCTCACATTTTGTACTTTTATTTTTTATT
The DNA here is from genome assembly GCF_043381705.1 of Parasteatoda tepidariorum. Classification (NCBI taxonomy): domain Eukaryota; kingdom Metazoa; phylum Arthropoda; class Arachnida; order Araneae; family Theridiidae; genus Parasteatoda; species Parasteatoda tepidariorum. The sequence goes on from NC_092204.1 coordinate 23,847,316, forward strand.
TATATACTTTCAATAAGCGTAATTTGTGTAAAAAAATATTTAGTACCTTTTTTACATACCTTTTAAATACGTATTTAATGGCTGCTCGCGAAATATTTCAAATTTTGAAAAATCGCTCGACTATCAAAGAGCTTGGCCACCCCTGGTGTATAGCATAATTTACCTCCAGGTGTCACCACCATTGTAAATTTGAAATTATATCACAATAGTGATATTTATTAGAAATTTGAATTATGCTTTTAAACTGGGATTTTTGGGTTGAATTATGTGTATTTAAGTTTATTTATATTTAATTAGTATTGTATTATCAATTTTATAATGTAATATGTAGTTTGTGAATGTTTTTCTCTTTGAACTTTTTTTTTTGTTCTGACGTCCACTGGTTGCGAGGCGGATCATGAGTTAGAAAACCGGTCAGTCTAGATTCTTTCGCCTTGTTGAGAGGAGAATAAAAAGGGTTGAGAAGAGTGACAAGGGAAAGAAGAAAAAAAAGAAGGAAGGATGAACTAAGACGATACCACTGAGTGAATGATTTTATTTTATTTTATTTTATTTTATAACCGTCGTTGAACAGCCGACCCAATTTCATGGGTTTACGACTACTAATGTTCAACTCCGTAGCCTTGTAATTTTGAACCAATCCAGAAGACAAGGAAACTCCTGGATCAGTACCCCCAGAGGTATTGATTTGTTATGGGAACATGGAGGACTTTGAGACTCGACAGATTTAACGTGCATCAGTCATCATTTACTACACGGGGAGTCTTCGGCCGACGAGGATCGAACCCACGACCTCTTGGACATGGGCCAAGCACCCTACCGACCAGGCTATCCCGGCCTTGAGTGAATGATTAATTAAAACCGGGGTCGCTGAGTAAGATGGTCAAAGATGAATTGATGTTTAAAATGTATAGGTTAATGTATAAACACCGGAGTCGCTGAATGAGTGGACTAGGTAGGCGCCCCTGAGTGGATGAGCGTGGGTCTTGAGAAAAGTTAAACCGAAGCCTCTAAGTTGATGACGGAAAATGATGAGCTGAGTGCCGCTGTGATTGAGTCTGTTGGGCTATCCCGAGGGTACCAATGCTGAAAGTCGGTGGTCCCACTTGTGCAAGTTGCCTTACTAGAAGGAAGACTGTTGAAGTTTGAGGGATTGGAAATTGGAATGCTGTCTATCAGAAACTAAGAGTTTGCCTGTTCCTCGAGTCTTGTTGCAATACCGGTGGGCGTTCCAGGAATTTGGTCCGTAATTTCATTTTGTATTTATAAACTCTAAGTTCTATTTTAGTACAGTTTTAATAAGAATAATTTACCCTGAATTTTAATTTTTTCTACTATATTGTTAGATATATATTTTAAGATGAGCCATTGATATTTAATATCGTGTTTACCGGATTCGGAGAATATTAGGAACTATAATTTTAATTGATTTTAGTAGATTGTAAGATAAGTGGGCATTTTGTTCTTAATTGTTTTTCTGGATTTGGAGTAATAGAATGTTGTGCCTTAGATTTTGTAATGCATTTTATTGAAAAGTTATATTTGTGTTGATGAATTTTAAACTTGAAATAGTGTATAATTTGGAAATATATGTTTACGTGTTAGCATTTGGAAATGGTTGAAGTTGTGTTTGTTTAAAAATTAGAGTTGTAATAAAATTGGTTTTAAATGTTAAGTGTTTCCAGTGATTTCTTTGCTAATTTTCTTTGTTGAAAGTTAATTTAATGATCACCACATAATCAAAGTTTGAAAGGTAACAATACAAAAGTTTATAGTATTTCAAAAGTAATAACATTAAAATTATTGTTTTTTCAACCAGATTTAATATTTTTCAATTTTTAATACAAAATCTGGTAATATCTGGTAATAATATTAAAATATCTGGTTTCATATGAAATCAGATCTAATTATTTTAATATTTTAATATAATTAATAAAGATCTATAAAAGTATACTTTCCTAAATTATCTAATATAATTTGAAATGAATGAATTTTTAAAATTATTTTTTAATCACTTTAAAGAAAAAGATATCAACTTTGAACTGATGGTTAATCTATCATACCTGTAAATTAAATAAGAACATTTAAAACATCAAAATTATAAAGGGAAAAAAAAGAAAAAAACATTCAAGAGAATTTTTTTCTTCATATTATTTGTAAAAACAAACTTTCAACTGCGCTAAATTGGAAATAATCTTATTAAAACTTCAGCCAATCTGCATGTAAATTCAATTTTAAAACAAAACTAAGAAAAAAGAAAACTATAACTTCTTTTTTATCGAAGTGTTAGGTTGAAAATCGCTTGCGTGAAAATCGTTAAAGCATTCTTTCTTCCGAAAAGCTCTTAAGTTTCCTTTTATACCCATGTATAAATTTGAAAAATTTAATTCTTTTTTTTTCATGAGTAAAAAATGTATACATTATCCTTTATTCAACTCAGTGATTTACAGGAGAAATACGATGAATTCTGATGAATTATGCATCATTCTAATCCTAATGGGGGAGGGGGTGTCTTAAGTGAATTATCCTTTTCATCGGTATATTGATTGAATTTTCAACTTTTTTTAACGTATATTTTTTACTTTGAGCAATTTTTAGCCTTACAGTGGAATTTAATTCATGGTCTTATTTAATTATGTTTGAAGCAAATACAATTTTTCTTTTCTTGGTTTATATTTTTTTTATCCGTTCGAAATGCATTTTTATCCGATGAAAGAGAACGACGAAAACGTAAAACTCTTATGGTAACTAAAGTACTCTTGAACTTTTTATCCAATGTTTCATGCCAAGAAATCTTCCAGAATAAAATGTTTATTAAAAAAAATATTTTATATAAAGTAAAAATGGTTTTAGAATGATTAAATATAAAGAACTTTTTAGGCTGTAATAAAAGCGATGTAAGACGTTTTTATTTAAGATCATTCTGCAAGTATCGAATTTCAGTTGCATTACCGCCCACACAAAGATTTTTTATTATTACTTATAATATAATTACCATTTTGTTAATGTCATATGTCACACTTAGATAGGTAAATAAAAAAAAGAGATCTTGTTCCTAACCAGTTAAAAAAAATTTTAACTAATTACTTGTCTCCAAATTTAATTGGAAAAATCGATATCAAATTTAGTCATGAAAAACTATGAATTATGTGTAAAAAACCCTAAAAGCTTTGATCAGTAAAAAAATTAATATTTTCAAAATGCTTTGATTCAAAAATGTAAGAAGATTCAATGGTTTAAATAATTCCCGAAAATGATTTAAATAACATAAATAACGTTTCCCTATTAAAATAGGCTTATATTGAGCACAAAAGTTAGCAAAAATGAATGGCTTTAAATTTTTATAATTTCGAAATTATTACACATACTACGAAACAGAAAATACTGCTTATTAAAAAAATTTATACCAATTTTTTCTATTTGTTAGTGTTCAATATTTGAGCTTCTATTGCACGATTTTCAAGTTGTTGTAGTGTATTTTAAGCATCTTTGGTTCATAAGCTATATATTTTGAGTAATCTCCTAAAACTGAAACCACATAATGTAAGGTGCGGCGAATAAAGGAAATTCACAAATTTATTTCCCCGTTTACAGGGAATTAATTCAATTCTTTTATATTTGCCAGAGTCACCAATTAGGTCGGATACTTTCGGTCCGTTCACTCCCTTTTACGTTCAGCTGCTGACATAACCAATAGTAGATTCATGTGAACTAACAGAGACCCCTAACTCAGTTCCAAAAGCAAATTGACTATCGTCAGCTGTGAACTACAGGAAAAGTGATAAACTTGTAAGAGAGTCACACTATTACAGCAAAATAACTTGGGTCCTCATTGCGCCAATATTAATGAAATTTATAATAATAAAGGAAAATGAAAATAAAACCACTATTTGAGTGTTTTTAAATCTAAATAAGGTTTAATTTTAAAAGTATAAATTCTAAGTAGATGAGAAAAATTTAATGGAATTTGAAAAATATGAGTATCTTTATAATAGAGTGAGAGAAATTATTAATTTATTTAAAAAACAGAATTTTTCGTGATTTTTTTCTTAGCTAAAAATTATTAAAAATTTTAAGCAATTTCAGTTTTGGATTTTAAGAGCCTGATCAGTGCAGTATTTAAATTGAATTTAAATTATTTTATTTCATAACCGTCGTTAAACAGCCGACCCAATTTTGATTTTACAACTGCCTATGTTCAACTCCGTAGCCATGTAATTTTGAACCCAATCCAGAAGACAAGGGAACTCTTGGATCAATGTGGGCGAAATTTGCCTTCGTGAAGAAAATTTTGTTGGACTAACCAGCATTTGTATGACATGGTGAAGAAAACCACGGAAACCTGCCACGGTTAGCCTGATGGCAAAGAAACTCTTACCCTTGATCCATCTACCACTGATGATATTGTACGTCAGTACTGTGGTCGATGCGAGCCGAGTGCGGGATTCGTATTGACCTGCCATCTCTGGGATTCAAACCCGTTTCACCTCAGTGGTAGGCGAACTAATAGAAGTATAACACTTTTCCATTTCAGAAAACTATGACTCTTCTGCATATTTACATTTTGCGCTATTTTCATAAGCCGCTGACTATTTTTTTTAAAATTTTATTTTTTTATTTAAACGATTGGAAACTCCTCGTGCACCACAAAGTATACCATGATTCTTACAGAAGTAAGTAGAAAACAAAAACAAGAAAATTTACATTCAAAACAAAATTCCTCAAGGCAACAAGACTTTCGATACTTTTGACCAGTTCAGATAAAACAGGAGGCCAACAGGAGGCCGCTGACCATAGAATCATGAATACCTGATTTAAATTTACTATGCATATAATACAGCAACGTTTGCTAGCAAGCGAGTAATGATTCTACAATAAACATCCTTTTAATGGTGATAAGTTGCAATATAAACTTTTTTCCCTAGAGATGCATTTTTTCGAATTGTCACAGGTTGTTATGTTATTTTTTTTTTCAAAATGCAGTTTGGACGACTTAAGTTAATGTTGAAATGGTGATAATTTGAAATCTGAACATTTTTTTCTCTACTGATACATTTCTATGATACAGAAGAATATACCTGGAATGTTGATAAGCTACAATTTTATTTTTTTTCCCTCAAGATATAATTCTTGATAGTGTTTTGCCGTTAAGGTATTTCTATTATTAAATATTGCTTGGATGAATGAAATTTGATTAAAATTTGTAACCATACCGTTAAGGAACCTTCGAAGAACATACTTGAAATGCTGCTCAGTTACAATCTCAACTCTTAAGTCACTTCTTCAGCTGTATTTGAGGATAAAATGCTTGATTAAAAAAATTTCAGTTATTAAACTGAAATAAGAGTTTATATTGCGATAATTATTTTACAAAAACTATTAATAGCCAGTAAATCTTAAATGACATTTCTATGTATTTAAAATTGAATTTATTATCAAAATTAAAGTTACTAACTTTATTTAAGATACAATTATTTATGTGTTCAATGATTTTAAATTTATAATAGTTGTTTATCGCGTTTATTCATCAGAGGTATTTCGGCATCTTTTTTCATAAAAAAAAAAAAAAAAAAAACTGAAAAGTTTTTTTTTTTTGCATGGTCAAAATATCAAATATTTTAGCGTTTTCAGTTTTCGAAGAAATTCATGGTATACATGAAGCATGGGAAAGCACCGTATTTGTCAGACTGAAATGTCTTAAAATGAAGTAATTGAGATAAAATTTTATAACTATACTAACAAACACTATGTCTGAGCAATATACCAATATTTTAAAACATTATTACTCTTGGTATTAAAAAAAATGCATACGAAGGAAAGATTTAAATCCATCGCAAAAACATATATTATGAAAAAACGCATATAAAATTTAAAGAATCAACGAAAAAGTTTCTTTCAGTTATGACGAAAAGAATGCTTAAAATACTTAACATACTTGCCATAATACTTAAACACCAGTGAATGCAATTAAGTTAGTACTTATAGCTTTCTTATATAAATATTTTTTCAAGTGCCCATTAGTTGGGATATATTTAATTATCTCAGCTACAAAACTTCATTACCAATCGAGAGATGATACATAAATATTCCTTTTAACTCCTAATTGGAGCACAGGGCTTCTATCATAGCTTTCCATCTCACTCTATTTAGGGCTAGATATTATGCCTCGCTCCATGTGTTTCTTATTGTTTTCAATTCGGTTACCAACTTCCTGCCCCGTGCCAAGTATTTTTAGATATTCCTCTCTTTCTATTGCCTTATTTGGGTTCCAATCAAAATCTTGTTTTACTTTAAATTTTTGAGGTTTACCTCACTAATTCATTTCCATTCACTTTCGTTTTTTCTTTTTTTTTCTTTTTTAATTTCTAAGGATTTCTTCTAACGATGTCGGCATTCCAAATTTTATAAAATCATTTGATACGCAATATTCTTCTTAAACCTGTGTTAACAAATACTGGAAGTTTTTTAAGTTATTTTTATTGCAGTGCAATGTTTATGAGTTACATGGTAGAACAGATTTAACAATAGTATTGAAAATACTATTTTTTGTTGAATTCGTTATGTTTATATTTTTTTCCGGAATTTATTGAAGATAGCGTAACTGCTTCGGACATCGTTTATCTATTTAGTATAGTCATCATTTCCGTTTTGCTCCACTTCCCCAGTTCCATTTCGTTGTTAATTATACTTCCAAGATAAGTGAAACTACTTACCTCCTATAGTTTATTATTTTTTTAAGAATATGTAATTTCATTGTTTAGGATAATTTTTTAAAATTTTAGTTTTATTTTGGTTGTTAATAAGCCCTTTTCAATGAAGAATATTAATGGAATATACTTATATCAATAATCTTAACATAATATTATTTATATTAACAAAAGACTTCATGTTTGTTTTTAAAAAATTAAATTTGTCTTTTCAAAGTAACGAGGCTAATTTTTAAATTATATGTCAATTAAGTGTTTTATCACTTTTAAGTGCATATAAATCTGTTACAAAACGTTCTTTAATAAACCTTTCTTTGCAATTTTCTACTTACAAATGACCCTCAATATTCAATATATGGTGAATCTTTTAAAAATTCAAACAACTGATAGGGTAAAAATAAAGTTTTATTATAACATACATTAGTGAAATATTTTTGTAAAAATATTTTTTGGCAGGTATATTTCTTGATTGATGATCCGAATTAATGTGTTACATCGAAATACATATATCACCAAATAAAGGTATGAGTAACATTTATGTGAGTGGGTGTTTTGCATTTAATTCGTTCCAGTGCAGACTTCTCTCCGCTATATCACAATTCAAAATTGCGTGGTTGAGCTCCAGTTCTTCAAAACGATTGACAAAGTTTTTCCTTAAGTTATAACGTGAGTCTAAAAAATAAACAATAATATAAAATTATACCTGTATCTTAAATTTAAGCAATTTTAACAAGTTATAACAAAAATAGCCATAACTACAATTCGAATAATATATATGATACCGTGAATCTCAGAAGTCAGGAGAATGCCGATTTTCGCAGGTGAATGTCAACAATTACATAATCGCTTTGGTGAATGCCCAAAATATTAATATTTGTTATATCCTATTTGATATTAATTTATTCGTTGTATTATTATATTTATGCGATATTTTAATATCTGCTGAAGATAGATTAGGAGAAACATCAGTGTTCGGAGTATACTGGGCAAATACATACCACGAAGCGGTACTGAACCTTAAAAAAAACATCAGTGCATAGTATTCTGTCCAATTTCATGTATGTACTGAGTAACATACAATTCATGCATCATTTAAAAAGGCACTGTTATTCGATAATATAAGCAAATTTTTAATGATTGCTAATCGATGACATTGGAAGTCCAATCGTAATCAGCGTTTTAGCCAATCCAAAATGGGCAGAAAAATAACGTTTTATCAAAATGACGGAGCAATATCAAGGAGTAAGGGTGAAAATACACTCTGGCCTTGCCCACCATTATCCCCAGACCTTATAATATTCATTTTTTTTCCTACAGGTGTTCCTATGAGGATTTGATACGAATTCTACACACGACTCGCTCCGACCACACTGCTGACATAAAATATCCTCAGTGGTATACGGATTCCGATTTGAGTCCCCTTCCCGTCTGGCTAAACGTGTGAGATTTTCATGGTTTTCCTCTCCATGTATCGAAAATGAGGGTTGGTTCCATCCAAAAGTCCTCCACGAAATCAAATTTCTTCCAATACTTGATCCAGGAGTTTCCTCATCTCCCGGATTGGGTTCAAAATTACGATGCAGTGGAGTTGAATATTGGTAGTCGTAATCCCAAAATTGGACCAGCTATTCAATGAATGTTATAAGATATCGGAGTTCGTGAAGGATTGTGTGTATGAGGATTTAGGTCGAACGAACATAATTTCTTTCAAATCAGTCATGGTCATCACCACAGCATCTAATGCTGCACAAAATGTTGCACAAAATGTGCAACACGCTGCACAAAATGTTGCAGGACATTTCAGAGTGATGCATGCACAACAAAAAAGAGCCTCAAAACTTCTTTCAAAATCTGATAATATTACTTTTGCATGCAGGATCATTTTCAATGAATGCATTTATTAGATTTTGTGCAGTTCACTTCGGAAATTAGGTTATTCATTTTGATTTACTCGCCTAATTGTTTCAGTTATTTCTTTATTTATTTTATCCGGCATTCATATATTTTTTCCTATCAATTATGCCAAATCATATATTCAACCGAAATTTTGAGATTAAGTTTTCTCAATGTTTTGTGAAAGCTTTTCACAATGAGGCAAGTTTGTTCTGTAGTATCTGTACTGTAGCATGCAGAATGAAAGTTCTAAATCTCTCTATTACTTGTGACCTATACCCTGTGTTTCATACAGTTTACTTATTTAAAAACAGGGTAACAGGAAAGCCTCAAATAACAGAAATATATAACAATTAAAGAAAACAAAATTATTAAAGAAATTAAAGAAAACAACAAAAAATTTATTTTTTTAACAGCATTTAACGTAATTAAAAATTATTATTTAAAAATAATTATTAAAAAATCGCCAAAATAAAAGGGATTAAAAATTTACTATGGCAGCACTATATGTCCTACCCATTTTAATTCTAAGCGAATACTTCTTATAAAGTTGCATACAAAACCTGAATGAAGAATAAAAGAATAAAAAAGCAGGATTACTCACAATGTTAAGGTACTTTTCCCAAGTTAACATATAACTCATTCTTTCTGTATGGACTTGAAGAGTAGATATGACTCGAAGGGCAGCGTTTGATTGTCGCAAATACTTTGTCTTGTGCTGGCTGTAAAGAAATAAAAAAATGAATATAGAAGTTATAGTGTTTAATTAAAAGTTTGAGAGAATCATCTATATTTTTCTGACAAAGAAAACAAATTATTCAAATTTTAAGATTTATAACGAAAGAGAAATTCAAAAAACAATTATACTTAATTTTATTATGATAAGCTTTTTTTAAAAATTGATTTTACATTTAAATATGGAAATATGAAATTAAATTCTGGAATTGAGATGTAGTCAGGGGAATCTAAGTTCATTTTTAAGAATATGTAGGGGAGAGTCGGTAGCCCCGCCCACAGTCAATTTCATATGTATAGAATATTTTTTTCAAGTCAATGGGCCAATGGACATTAATTGTTATATTAAAAAATGATTATTTTCAAAGTTTCAAGTATTTATGCAGCTTTTAACATGGTAAACAATAGTTTTGAAAATATGTTGAATACAGTAGTCATGAAATGAAGAAAAATTGGTTGAATGTTTCGATTAAACTTCATTTTAATACTAAAAATATAATTTTTTCTATACATACAGCATTAAAGTATGTAGTCTTAAGTTTTATTTGCACGAAGAAAGAAGTTTATACGTGAAAAATTGTTCGAGTAATTACAAATTTACAAAACAATTCGATTCTGGGTAGCTCCGCTCACATGAATGTCGGGTATCACCGCCCAATTTTATTTCGTCGATAAATGTACGGTTGCAAAGATTATTATTTTATTGCTTCAAATTTGAATTTTATATGCATTTTTAACAACAAATATTGTTGTTATTAAGTGATAGAATTTACTAAAAGTATGTATATATGTATGTAATAAATAAAATAATTTTTGATAAAAATGATAAATGAGGTTTATCAATTGTCAATATATTGGTCACTTTCATTTACACCTGAAAAAACAGCCAAAAAACATAATTTTTGTAACTGGGCGGGGCTACCCGACACATTTCGAAAAGAGCTGAAAAACATGTTTTTTAAAATTTCTATTCTTTTAAGTTAAACTATTCCTTTTTGGTTTATTCTTTTTGCATTATTTAATTAGATGGTAAAACAATAGAAACATACAAAAATATTGATTATTACTCAATATTATACAGAAATATAAGCAATATTCCTTAAGTGGGAGGGGCTACCTGACTCTCCCCTACTTAGTATTTTCTTCTGACATCATTGTACTTCTATGATTGATTTTATTTTTTAATATTTAACTGTTAAGTTTTGAATAACGATGTTTACGCATAAATTTTTGAGGTGTTGGTCAAACGGTTCAAAATATACTTAAAAAATATTCTATGTAGTTTCTTCTCACACCATTTTATTTTTCAAGGACGATTTATTTTTTGAAATTGAACACCAAAAGTTTCTTTTTCCCTCTTAAAAATAAAGAATTAAACTAACTATTATGACCTTTCTGATGCCAGTTTCAGAATGAATGCTTTATGCTTTCAGAATTTAATTTCATGTCAGAATATTTTCTTTTCTGTCGTAAGTTGAAATATATTCAAGAATCTGCTATCTTAGTATTAAGAAAATAGAAAATATTCTCTGATATTCTGTGAATTTTTCGTAAAAAGTTCTACTGTCACATTTAATTATCTTGACTAAAGTTAAGGATATAGTTTAAAGTTTTAGAGTTTGCTATAAGTGTCTTATACCCTTCTAGCGTAATTGCTTAAATCAGTTTTCAATTTTTAAGGAAATGACATGCTCTACTCTTGCAATCTCTTATAGTCTTTTCAGAATAGTTTATTTTTGGACTATTTTTAGAAACTCATTTTTTATCTGCTTGACGTCCTTGGAATTTCAAAAATAATAAGTAGACTTCATCATTTATTATGAGGATAGAAATAGATTTAGACTTTACAGTTAATAATTAATTTTGAACATCTTTTCAGATTTAAGAACGGGGAATTTTTTGGTGTTATTTTATGTTATAAGAGTCAAAATATTGTTATTTTCGGACGCAGATCTGAATATTAAGTCATTTATATTTTATTAGGTACTCTCAGTCATGTCATTAATTCATTTTGTTTCATTTTAATGGTGGGTATATTCTATTAAACTACATCTGAAAAAAATTGTATTCATGTGTTTGGTTTCCCCTCGTTCAACTTCAAACTCTCAAACTATCTATTTGAAACAATATTGAACACATTTGAATATTTTAGAATGTATAATCTTTTGGTGTTATGTTAAGAAGACCGATGCACAGTTATTTAAGTACACGTACTCAAATTAAAATGTTTATGTTACTTCGTAGGTTAAGTGAGGGCTTTCTTTCTTTTTTATGGAGGATGTAGTTTGTATGAAAACTTCCTGAAAAAGTATTCAATGGTTTGGTTTGTACTCATGCGTTTAACTTTAGGTTTATAAATTTTTATATCAGTTTAATGATTTATATATTGGTTAAACATAGTTGGATGTTTAATTATATAATAGTTGATATTGTATGATTTTAAGCTACTTCATAATTGTTCAGAGAAGAGTATTGTTCAAAGTTTTTGTGTGTCATTCTTGAGGACAGCTCTGTGAAAAGTAACTATGAATGGGGTTATAGGTTTACTGATTTATATATCAGTTTAGCATCCAACGATTTTGAAATGCTATGTAAATCAATAAACTATATAAGAGCTGATATTATGTAGTCTCATGTTACATCGTAGGTTCAGTGAGGACATTCTGTTTTAAGTTTTTGCGTGGTGGATGCATTTTACAGTAAACATTAGGGAAAAGTACACATGAGATTTTGTTTTAGTTTTATTGATTTATATATCTGTTTAACATCCAACGATTTTTAACCAATATATAGTAGCATGCAGAATGAAAG